>NC_069503.1:894164779-894417279 GCF_027579735.1 Bombina bombina | reverse complement strand
AATAATAACTGATGTTTACTCTGCATTATGTTTTACTCTAGCAACAGTAAATTGTACCTGCCACACCTACACAACTTATACTAGTAGAGATAGGTATTGCTTATTTATCTTGGCTCCAAATGATACAGTGATACTATGTTAATTCATTGACATTTTGTTGTACAAATAATCCCTCCTGTTTAGTAAGACCTGACTAATTATCCAGTTGTATTTTCAGTTAATAACTAAATGTAGGGGTATTGTGCTCTATTTGTATGGTATAATTATATATACATAAATTTACACATTGCAGGTTTTACAATAGTGCACTTCATATTCAAAGTGAGGTCTTACCAGGGATTTCTATAGCTCTGACACAATATAAATACCTTGCAAGACCTCACCTGGAATATGGAGTGCAGTTCTGTGGACCGAGCTAAAAAAAAAGACATTGCAGAGAAGGGCCACAAAGCTAATAAGGGGAATGGAGAATTTAAGCTACGAGCAGAGGTTAGCTAAACAGGGTCTGTTTTCTCTTGAAAAAAGGCGCTTGAGCGGTGACATGATTACTTTATATAAATATATTCACGGCCCATATACAGAGACAGCAGAAGATCTGTTTATTTCAAGAACATTGTTTGTGACAAGAGGTCACAATTTAAGGCTGGAGGAAAGGCGATAGTGGCTCAGATGATCGAAAGTGCTACGAGGTGGCAAAATATTACAAAGGATCCGCCTCTATATTGAGTTGAAATATTCCAAGCTCCTGATTTAGCGGCATCACCAAGAGGCATTTACTATACATGCCATTGGTTGGTGATGCTGGCTATGGATAACACCCAGCATCGCCGCCAATATTGGAGATGTATAGTAAAGGATCCTTCGCAATATAACTGCCATGCCTAACCACTAATCCTAATACACCTAAACCCTGCGATCGCAAACTAACACTATACTGATAAAGATCCATATCAACACATACCCACCACAAGTACCTATCGTGTTAACTCCTAAACCGCCACATACCGACGGCAAGTATCTATTCTACTAACCTCTAAACTGCCACATACCCACCACAAGTATCTATCCTATTAACCCCTATACCCCCAAATACTCACTACAAGTACTAAACTATTAACCCCTATACTGCCACTTACCCTCTGCAAGTATCTACCCTATTAACCCCTATACTGCCACACACCCGCCGCAAGCATTTATCCTATTAACCCCTATAGACGCACATACCCACTGCAAGTATCTATCCTATTAACCCCTATACTGCCAAATACCCACCACAAGTACTAAACTATTAACCCCTATACTGCCACATACCCGCCGCAAGTATCTAGCCTATTAACCCCTATAGCCGCACATACCCACTGTAAGTATCTATCTTATTATTATAATATTAAATTATTATTTATATGCAAATATTTAAACATTATACATTCCACATATCAATGCATCATTTTAAATATTGAATATTTATCTGTAGGGCCTTAGTTTCTACAGTTAGTTTTAGGTTATGGCAGTTTAGGGATCAATATTTAAATTCTATGCATAGTCATGTACAATGCATATTGTTTAAAGCAATGTATATATCTATAGACTAAAGTTATTTAATGATGCTTTCTATTATTTTAAACATAGACATATATTTTCAGATATATATTTATGCTTGAAATAATAGCAAGCAACCATTAATTCTATTTAAGATATCTGTAATACTTGAAATAATCTATATTGTACATGACAATGCATATTTTGTCAAGGAGATAAGGTAAATGCCAAAGGGCCTGCAAAACCTCGCTGACCTAGCCAGGCTCCTGGAACTCAGCGCCAGATCGGAATTGAGCCCCGGTCTGCCGCTTCTTAAAAGGGGTGCTGATCGAACAGGGTGCAGAGGATCAAGTTGCCCTTAAAGTATGTTGTCGGCAATTTTATGAGGCACCTAGGGATAACCCTTGTTTGTGTGTGCTACCTTCTTTGAGTGCTACCTTCTGGGAGGAATAGGGGACCCTTCAATTCTGGTCCCCCATTCCTCCCAGCAGGTAGCCCCCCTAAATAAGTGGTATCCCTAGGTGCCTCATCAAATTTCCTACAACATACTAAAAGGGTGACTTGATCCCATGCACCCTGCTCGATTGGCACTCCTTTTAAGAAGCAGTGGACCAGGGCTCAATTCGAGGAGCACAGCTAGGCTGCAAGTTTTTGCCAGCCCTCCGGTGGCCAGCTGCCAGGGTTTTAGCGCATCTCTTTGACACATTATTTAAACATTGATTATTATTTTGGCAACATAGCTTCATAGTTATAATGGGAAGTTTTATTATTTAGTATAGTATAGTGAGTTATTTTTTTACAATAGGCAGTATGAGGGAGTTAGCTGGGGAGTTCTAGGGAAGTGTAGTTTAGACATTACGTAATTGCAGGCGGTATTAGGGACTTAGCTGCGTGTTCCAGGGGTGTGTATGTTAGGCGTGACATAGGTTTAAGGCGGTTAGTGGGAGTTAGCTGGGCTGAGCAGAACAAGTGTAGGTTAGGCGTGACGTAGATATAGGCGTTCAGGGGGAGTTAGCAGGGCATGCTAGTTAGAGTAGTTTGCACTTTGATTCAGACACATTGACACAAGTTCAATATGTTTGAATCAGCGAAGTGCAGGTTGCGAGGAGGGTAGTGGCCATGTTTGTCTCAACAGCTATCAGCTGTCGAGACTACATTGCCTGAGCTAGTTAGTGTAGCTGTGTACATTAAGGCCATATATATATATATATATATATATATATATATATATATATATATATATATATATATATATATATATATATATATATTTATTTATATATATATATATATATGTATATTTATATATGTTTGTGTGTGTATGTATGAATATATGTGTATTTTTGTGTACATATACATACATATATATTGCTGACAGTACCCTTGGTCAGAAGGACACAGTGGCAAAAAAAAGGCAAATAGAGTATAGTACTAATATAATAGCCAGCACTAACATGTAATGGTTAGTAGTTCACAATAGCTGATAATAGCAAGAAATGGTGTATTTCCTACTTACTTTGCAGTGCTTGCATTTATGTACTGCTATTCTGTGCTGCAAGCCCAGTACCTATGTGGGTATATTTGAATCCTTTAGTAAAGCTTATGAAATTATTTATCCTCAAAAATGTACATATTCTTCAGTGGTGAATTTTGTAGGGTAAAAAGTAATGACAAGCTTTTTAGTATATACTTTCATACTAGGTAATAGGTAGCACAATATAGCCGCAGTACACATACACATTATGTAAGTAATGACCAACAGATCACAATAGCAGGTAGTGGCAGCAGATCACTACATTGTCTATCAATAAATGCATTGATCTTAAATAATTGTAGTTGTGTTGCAGGAGAACTTCCCAATAAGATATGCACTATAAAATAATAATAGGTTATGTGCCCCATAGGAGGAGCTTGTTCCTCTCTAAGAAAATCAATATTCTACAAAGGACAGAAGATGCTGGTAAATGCTGCATCTCCAAGGGAACTGATTAGTTAAATTTGTATTCCTTGTGATTATTTAAATTTGTATTATGTCCTATGTTAAACTGTTCTCAATGTAAGAACAAGATGTTCCTTGCGTATGGTTGAAGATTTATGTAGGACTAAGTAGAATGCAAAAAAAAAAGCATTCTCATTGTTCAGTGTTGGTAAGACTGGCTTAACCCCTTAAGGACCACAGCACTTTTTCCTTTTCTGACAGTTTGGGACCAGGGATATTTTTACATTTTTGCTGTGTTTCGGCTAGATTTAGAGTTTGGCGTTAGCCGTTAAAAACCAGTGTTAGAGGCTCCTAACGCTGGTTTTGGGCTACCGCTGGTATTTAGAGTCAGTCAGGAAAGGGTCTAACGCTCACTTTGCAGCCGCGACATTTCCATACTGCAGATCCCCTTACGTCAATTGCATATCCTATCTTTTCAATGGGATCTTTCTAAAGCTGGTATTTAGAGTCATGGCTGAAGTGAGCGTTAGAAATCTAACGACAAAACTCCAGCCGCAGCAAAAAGCCAGGAGTTAAGAGCTTTCTGGGCTAACGCCGGTTCATAAAGCTCTTAACTACTGTGCTCTAAAGTACACTAACACCCATAAACTACCTATGTACCCCTAAACCGAGGTCCCCCCACATCGCCGCCACTCTATTAAAATTTTTTAACCCCTAATCTGCCGACCGCACACCGCCGCCACCTACGTTATCCCTATGTACCCCTAATCTGCTGCCCCTAACATCGCTGACCCCTATATTATATTTATTAACCCCTAATCTGCCACCCCAAACGTCGCCGCCACCTACCTACACTTATTAACCCCTAATCTGCCAACCGGACCTCACCGCTACTATAATAAAGTTATTAACCCCTAATCCGCCTCACTCCCGCCTCAAAAACCCTATAATAAATAGTATTAACCCCTAATCTGCCCTCCCTAACATCACCGACACCTAACTTCAAGTATTAACCCCTAATCTGCCAACCGGACCTCGCCAACACTATAATAAATGTATTAACCCCTAAAGCTAAGTCTAACCCTAACACTAACACCCCCCTAAGTTAAATATAATTTAAATCTAACTAAATAAATTAACTCTTATCAAATAAATTATTCCTATTTAAAGCTAAATACTTACCTGTAAAATAAACCCTAATATAGCTACAATATAAATTATAATTATATTGTAGCTACTTTAGGATTAATATTTATTTTACAGGCAACTTTGTATTTATTTTAACCAGGTACAATAGCTATTAAATAGTTAATAACTATTTAATAGTTACCTAGTTAAAATAATTACAAAATTACCTGTAAAATAAATCCTAACCTAAGTTACAATTAAACCTAACACTACACTATCAATAAATTAATTAAATAAAATACCTACAATTATCTACAATTAAACCTAACACTACACTATCAATAAATTAATTAAATACAATACCAACAAATAAATACAATTAAATAAACTAACTAAAGTACAAAAAATAAAAAAAGAACTAAGTTACAAAAAATAAAAAAATATTTACAAACATTATAAAAATATTACAACAATTTTAAGCTAATTACACCTACTCTAAGCCCCCTAATAAAATAACAAAGCCCCCCAAAATAAAAAAATGCCCTACCCTATTCTAAAATACAAATAGAAAAGCTCTTTTACCTTACCAGCCCTTAAAAGGGCCTTTTGCGGGGCATGCCACCACCCACATACCCCTAATCTAACCCAAACCCCCCTTAAATAAACCTAACACTAAGCCCCTGAAGATCTTCCTACCTTATCTTCACCATGCCGGGTATCACCGATCGGTCCAGGCTCCGAAGTCTTCATCCAAGCCCAAGCGGGGGCTGAAGACATCCATCCTCCGGCTGAAGTCTTGATCCAAGCGGCGGCTGAAGAGGTCCATCATCGGGCAGAAGTCTTCATCCTATCCGGGCAGAAGAGGAGATCCGGACCGGTAGACATCTTCATCCAAGTGGCATCTTCTATCTTCTTCCATCAGACGACGAGCTCCATCTTCAAGACCTCCGGCGCGGATCCATCCTCTTCTTCCGACGTCCTAACACAGAATGAAGGTTCCTTTAAGGGACGTCATCCAAGATGGCGTCCCTCGAATTCCGATTGGCTGATAGGATTCTATCAGCCAATCGGAATTAAGGTAGGAAAATTCTGATTGGCTGATGGAAGAGTGAACATATAAATGTTTTAACACTGCACATAACTTTAAGACGTCTCATCAAGAATCAAGGTCTTAATTATCAACAAAACTCACTATATACCTCTGTATGACTTTTTAAGTCTTTATAATGGACATTTTACATCTGTGAAAAAACTGGAACATTAAACAGAGCTTGCAAACTCCAGACTTGTCTTAAGATATACTATTAAACACCCATTACAGAGACACTCATGTTTCCCAGAAAAAAACAACAAAAATAGACAATCCTGCAAATTCTGCAACTAACACGCCTGTATCTGTGAACAACATTTTTAAGCCACTCGAACGTACAATTAAAGACAATACACCTGAATCAGTACCCATAATGAAACCTACAACCCATAGAATGGAAACATTTCCTAATGAACAAACTGACTTTTTAACTGAAGCTGATTTGGCAGGCCTTCATAGCAAGTCGTACATGGACAAAATGGTGCAAACTATAACAAAGTGCATCAAAGAGGAAGTAGCATTCATTAGATCTGACTTAAATGAAATCCACATCAGAGTAGAAGCTCTAGAAGATGAGAGATAAATCATTACAGCAGACCTTTAAAAAGCATCTGAACAAATTAAAACTCACGATGAAGCAATGGAAGAGGTACATAACAAACTTGAAGATTTGGAAAATCGAAGCCGGAGGAACAACCTCAGAATTAGAGGAATTTCAGAGGACATTGAAACAGACAACCTGGAGATGTATCTAATGAACCTCTTCAAAGACCTGAGTGATGAGGATTCATCGTATCTTGACAATATGTATATTGAGAGGGCCTACACCTAACAAATGCCAACCTCCGAGAGATGTTATCATGAAAATTCTGCATTACCCAATCAAATAACAGAAATAAAACTACAATCTCCTTTCAGGGGAATCAGATACAGATCTTTACTGATCTCTCTCCACGTATATTGCAAAAAAGAAAATGTCATCCACTTACGAGAATTCTTAGAGACCACAGCATAGCCTACAGATGGGGCTTCCCCACACATCTAACAGTACTAAAGGCTGGCACTAGGTATATTTGCAGGAACCCCAGAGACATTCCCGAGATTTGTGAACACCTCAACCTCCTCCCCCATCTACTACATACAGTAAATCACAATATAATCCACCTGCTTCAACATCCAAAGACTCTCAAACACCAAAAACTCAACACACTCCATGGCAAGAGGCTAAAAATAAGTGAACCAAGAAGGACTCTCAGAACTCAAACTAGCTGGAAATACATTGAAGAATACTTCAGAACAACTACAATATTCAGGACACCATAAACAATGTAATGAAAGTAACCACCAACTAAATACAGACTTTTGAGTGCCTAATCCATAAGGAAACTCCTCCAGTCATGGTAAAAATAGTAACAAACATCATGCCCAATAGAAGTCTACACATGGCATATTACTTCATATTTGTATGTTATATGTTCTTTTATCATTCAGTGTTAAAATGTTTACTCACTGTACCAACCCCTAATATTTATATCACTACCCTTAGGACAATAAATAACCCCTAACCTATTTACTCCCCAGCATAATAGTCACCGTGCAGGAACGTTCCTTTTATATTTTATGTTTATTTGGTGATCTTCACCATTCACCCCATCTCCCTACTCTTTCCCATTACCTTTTCGGTACAAAAACATTGTACAACTTATCCAATATACCACAAAGTTGGTGTTGCGTTCACAAGAAAAGTAATGTTTATGCACAAAATATTTTGAAAAAATGTTCTAATTTATTGTATCTCATCTACTTTAAGGTTAATCAATCCAGATCTAACATAAGCCTTTCTCCTCATAAGATATCATGCACTACAGGTACTGGATGCAACAGACAGGATCCCCTACACTCAGAACACCACTAATGGCTGAAAAAATTACTAAGGTAAAACACCAAGCTCACCTAAGCATCACACTCCTTACACAAAATGTAAAGGGCTTTCTTTCACCACAGAAACGTTCTATTGCATTACATGACTTTTATAAGCGAAAGGCAGCCATTGTTCTGCTTCAAAAAACACATTTTAGGGCATCCAAAGAGCCTAAACTACCGCAATACCATTATCCTCTACAATATACCTGCTCTAAAATAAACACATTTTTAGATATAGCCAGAGGACCTATGTACACAGGTGGAGATTTCAATTTAACAATGGAACCTACATTATTTAGTTCAACAGGCAAACTGAATGTCCCCAATTCTATAATATGTTATGATGGGAAATCACTTCTATCCTTAAATCTACTAGACATATGGAGAACACAACATCCCTCAATTAGAGACTACACCTTCTTTTCCCACTCCTTTTCCAAATATTCACGATTGGATTACTTTTACACCGACCACAAAAGGTTTTACTACATCTCTTCCTCGCACATCACTCAAATTACATGGTCAGATCACACCGCAGTGACTTGCAAATTAAATTGACCTAACACACCCAGTTCAAACTTCAGCTGGTGAATAGACAACTCTATATTCACTGACACGCTAGCTCTAAACTCTTTACAAGCAAGTGCTACTGAATATTTTCATTTTAATAAAAAGGGAAGATACTAATTAATTTACTATATGGCTAGCACACAAATGTTCATGAGAGAAGAGTGCATCAAATTACAATCTAAACTTAGAAAACAACAGAGAATATACTACAACTCACTAATCTCCAACCTGGACAATCACTCGCTCACAAAATAAATACCTCGGACCTGACCTTATTAGATAATTTAATGAAGGGCAGAGAACAACTCAATGACTAGGTACATACCCAAACATACCGTAGATATATATAAACAAATGCAAAGTTATTTGCCGAACATAACAAAGCAGGAAGATTTTTAGCAAGGACTCTTAAAGAACAAAAACTAGGGACCTTCGTTACATCTTTGAAAAATGACTTGGATAAAACATTAACATCAAGCCATGCTAAAGCAGAATTGTTTAGACAATACTAAGCTTCACTATATAATATCCACCAAGGCAACATCACACAAAATGCAGAGTTTTTAACCACACTATCAATTTATCTCCAAGAAACACCAATCCCTGTTATTACAGAAGAAAATGGATGTTTCCTTGACTTACCCATAACTTTAAGTGAAGTTCAATATACAATAAAAATATCCCCACAGGGAAAGCCCCAGGACCAGATGAGTTTAGTAACAAATATTTCCCAATCTTCTCTGACATCCTAGCCCCACATACCTTAGAAGTATTTAACCATATTGATAAGGACCATCCTTTACCCAGTGAAATGTTAGAAGCCTACATCACTGTCCTTCCCAAGCCAGGAAAACCTCCTACACACCCTATAAAATTCAGACCAATATCCCTCCTTAATAATGACGTTAAAATATACGCCAAAATCCTGGCCAACAGAATCAATACATTATTACCTTCACTTATCAACAAAAACCAGGTAGTATTCATACCAGGAAGAGAATCAAGAGATAGCACCATTAGAACTATTCAATTAATCAACAGTGCGGGATATATCCCCGACAGGTTTCTCTTAATCACAATGGACGCAGAGAAAGCCTTTGACAGGGTGGATTGGAAAAATTATGTCCTCCACCCTGGAAAGGTTCGGCTTTAGCACACAATTCACATACTGCATACTTGCATTATATAACAATACCATAGCTAAAATCAAGGTGAATGGAGATTCTAACCATCTATCAGTTAAGAACCGGACAAGACAAGGCTGCCCCCTGTCCCCACTCCTTTTTGCCCTTGCTATAGAGATCCTGGCCAGTAGAATTAGGAACAATTCAAATATCACAGGAGTCACAACTGGCGACTCTAATTACAAAATTTCCCTATACGCAGACAACATTCTGCTGTCTATTACGAACCCTATTCATTCTATAAAGCATTTGGAAAAAAGAAATATCAACATTTGGAACATATTCCAATTTCCTCATAAATATAGACAAATCAGAAATCCTAAACATCAACATTCCATCAGACATTCTACAGACTATTAAGCAACTATTGAAATATAAAACAAATGCAAAAATTATCAAATACTTAAGGATAATAATCTCTCTGAACAACAAAGATCTATACAATAATTATTCTACACTCCTTTCGGCTACAAAACAAGAATTAACCTCATGGCGTTTGAAACACATTTCCTGGCTTGGGAGGGTAGCAGCAGTGAAAATGAATATACTACCCAAATTGTTATACCTCTTTCAAACTATCCCAATAGCACTCCCTAGCTCCTTCTTTCACACAATACAATATTTTCTACATAATTATATCTGGTTAGATCAGAAGCTTAGACTGGTCAGACACCTAAAACATAAAAAAGTGAAGTCTGGGAATCCATAACCTTCTTCTATACCACCAAGCATCTCACCTAATCCGTATATAGAACTGGCACAGGAGCAGGGTACAGAAAAAATGGATGTCACTGGAAGAAGAAATAGCCAAGGTGGACAATTTGGGCAGCATGTGTGGACTTAGTGCAAAACACAGGCACATCAACATACTTAATACTAATCCAATATTGGATACTCTCAAAATATGGGATAATATAATAAAAAAAACACAAAACACTGTCCACATTACCATCCCCTCTAACTCCAATCCTAGGAAATCCAAACCTCCCATTTACAAAAAACACGCTCCACTCAAATAGTAATAATTTCACAAGTAACATTCCAATTTATAGCATCCTGCAATCGGGAGCATTAAAACAATGACAGAACTCAAATGTGAACCAGGTTTCCCCTTTACCCATTGGTTATCATACTTTCAAATAAGAGACTACTTATAAACACACAAATTAAAATCCAATTCAACTCTCCTTCTGACCACATTTGAACATGTATGCTATACAGGTACGCCTTCAAAACATCTGATATCACTATATTATAACAGTTGTTAGCACACACAGACAACATGCCTGATCCTCTCTATATATCTAAATGGGAAACAGAATTGCAAATCTCCCTTTCACTGAAAGACAGACTCAGCATACAACAAACAACAGCTAAAAGCTCCATAGCAGTAAGCACACTGGAAACTAATATCAAACTTCTCTCTCGCTGGTACCTCACCCCCCAAAGGCTACATCAAATATATTGCTCAGCATCTGGTAGATGCTGGAGAAATTATGGACACAAAGGCACTCTATTACATATATGGTGGGAATGCCAGGCTATAACTCCCTATTGAAACACTATACACAGAATAACAGAAAACTTGCTGGAATGCTCCATCCCCAAAACACCATTGATATTTCTATTGAACAGCCATGTTAAGCTACTATGTCACTTCCGCATGAACTCTATTTAGAGCCAAGAAGCTCATCCCTAGATACTGAGAAAAAATAAAACCTCCAAATAAAGAGTGGATTAATCAGGTAACCCACATGCTAAATTTTAAACAAATGGCATATAATTATAAAGGAAAAAAAGGATTATTTTGCTCAGGTTGAGTTTTATTGGGATAAAAAAAGAGCTCATACATTATGTACTTAAACCTGACAGTAAA
Source organism: Bombina bombina (assembly GCF_027579735.1). NCBI lineage: Eukaryota > Metazoa > Chordata > Amphibia > Anura > Bombinatoridae > Bombina > Bombina bombina. The sequence continues at coordinate 894,406,030 of NC_069503.1, read as the reverse complement.
CAGTCATCTACACTTCCATTCCATTCCCACACATCCATTAACAGGTCACAAGCTATGGGGTCCGTCCGTCACATGCCTTCTTTCTCAGGTAGGATGCATTGAGAACTAAGTTGATCACAAATAAACCTTATAAAAAAAAGGTTTTTATGTACCCTTGAGAAATTTTGTTTGATTACTTTGTAAAAGCATGCTTTTCATCAGAAATGTTAGTTAATATGGTAAAAATATGCTGAATTATTAGCAAAAGCACTAGCTTGACTAATAAATATGACTTTGTACTCAGATTTTGTACCAAAATTATTTTCTTTATTGACAATATTATTGTAATCGATGCAACATTGTTGTACTTTTCAATCACCTTTTATTTCTTGTCTTTTGGTAAAATTTAATAAAAAATTAATAAACTTAAAAAAAACTCCCTAAGCCCAATATTTAAATAAAATACCTGTAAAAACAAAATTAAAGGTATAAAATGAAACATTATAAAATCCCCAATATTTTTAGGCTGTCTCTCCCTTTATGATCTCTTCTTTATTTAAGAGGGGATGGCCATAGACAGGCTCAGTGTCAAAGTTCAACCAACAAGGTATTCCAATTGTTTGATTTTAATGTTTATGTTTAGTCACAAGGTCCAAATGATTTTTAGTCAGGATTTGATGTAATAAGTTATCTGGTAATTGTTTGGGTCATAATGTTTGAGTCATAACATATTATCAGCTTTATTCTGTTTGATAATTTACATTTATTTTCAAATTATTATAGGTTAAGTGTACTGCATTGATAAATTATTTATGCTTGCATTAAAGGGTCAGTCTACACTAGATTTTGTATTATTTAAAAAGATAGATAATCCCTTTATTACCCATTTCCTAGTTTTGCATAATCAACACAGTTATGTAAATACACTTTTTACCTCTGTGATTACCCTGTATCTAAGCCTCTGCAAACTGCCCCCTTATTTCAGTTCTTTTGACAGACATTAATTTTAGCTAATCAGAGTTGGCTCACTGGAACTCCACATGCATGAGCACAGTTTTATCTATATGACACACATGAACTAACACCCTCTAGTGGTGAAAAACTGTCAAAATGCCCTGAGAGAAGAGGCGGCCTTCAAGGCCTTAGAAATTAGCATATGAACCTCCTAGGTTTAGCTTTCAACTAAGAATACCAAGAGAACAAAGCAAAATTGGTGATAAAAGTAAATTGGAATTTTTTGAAAAAGTACATTCTCTATCTAAATCATGAAAGTTTATTTTGGACTAGACTGTCCCTTTAACTTTACATAGTCTCTTAATTTCCAGCCCTTTAATTTGCTCTCTTAGGCCTAGATTTAGAGTTTGGTGGTAGCCGTGAAAACCAGCGTCAGAGGCTCCTAATGCTGGTTTTAGGCTACCGCCGGTATTTGGAGTCAGTCAGGAAAGGGTCTAACGCTCACTTTTCATCCGTGACTTTTCCATACCGCAGATCCCCTTACGTCAATTGCGTATCCTATCTTTTCAATGGGATCTTTCTAACTCCGGTATTTAGAGTCGTGGCTGAAGTGAGCGTTAGAAATCTAACGACAAGACTCCAGCCGCAGAAAAAATTCAGTAGTTAAGAGCTTTCTGGGCTAACGCCGGTTTATAAAGCTCCTAACTACTGTGCTCTAAAGTACACTAACACCCATAAACTACCTATGCACCCCTAAACCGAGGTCCCCCCACATCGCCGCCACTCGATTAAATATTTTTAACCCCTAATCTGCCGACCGCCACCTACGTTATACTTATGTACCCCTAATCTGCTCTCACTAACACCGCCGACCCCTATATTATATTTATTAACCCCTAATCTGCCTCCCCCGCTATCGCTGACCCCTGCATATTATTATTAACCCCTAATCTGCCGTCCACACGCTGCCGCCAGCTACATTATAGCTATGTACCCCTAATCTGCTGCCCCTAACACCACCGACCCCTATATTATATTTATTAACCCCTAATCTGCCCCCCTCAACGTCGCCTCCGCCTGCCTACACTTATTAACCCCTAATCTGCCGAGCGGACCGCACCGCTACTATAATAAAGTTATTAACCCCTAATCCGCCTCAAAAATCCTATAATAAATAGTATTAATCTGCCCTCCCTAACATCGCCGACACCTAACTTCAAACATTAACCCCTAATCTGCCGACTGGAGCTCACCGCTATTCTAATAAATGTATTAACCCCTAAAGCTAAGTCTAACCCTAACACTAACACCCCCCTAAGTTAAATATAATTTAAATCTAACTAAATAAATTAACTCTTATCAAATAAATTATTCCTATTTAAAGCTAAATACTTACCTGTCAAATAAACCCTAATATAGCTACAATATAAATTATAATTATATTGTAGCTATTTTAGGATTAATATTTATTTTACAGGCAACTTTGTATTTATTTTAACCAGGTACAATAGCTATTAAATAGTTAAGAACTATTTAATAGCTAAAATAGTTAAAATAATTACAAATTTACCTGTAAAATAAATCCTAACCTAAGTTACAATTAAACCTAACACTACACTATCAATAAATAAATTAAATAAAATACCTACAATTACCTATAATTAAACCTAACACTACACTATCAATAAATGAATTAAATACAATACCTACAAATAACTACAATTAAATAAACTAACTAAAGTACAAAAAATAAAAAAGAACTGAGTTACAAAAAATAAAAAAATATTTACAAACATAAGAAAAATATTACAACAATTTTAAACTAATAACACCTACTCTAAGCCCCCTAATAAAATAACAAAGCCCCCAAAATAAAAAATGCCCTATCCTATTCTAAATTACAAAAGTTCAAAGCTCTTTTACCTTGCCAGCCCTGAACAGGGCCCTTTGCGGGGCATGCCCCAAGAAATTCAGCTCTTTTTCCTGTAAAAAAACACATACAATACCCCCCCCCCAACATTACAACCCACCACCCACATACCCCTAATCTAACCCAAACCCCCCTTAAATAAACCTAACACTAAGCCCCTGAAGATCTTCCTACCTTGTCTTCACCTCACCGGGTATCACACCGATCCGTCCTGGCTCCGATATCTTCATCCAACCCAAGCAGGGGCTAGACATCCATCATCCGACGGCTGAAGAAGTCCAGAAGAGGGTCCAAAGTCTTCATCCTATCCGGGAAGAAGAGTAGATCCGGACCGGCAACCATCTTCTTCCAAGCGGCATCTTCTATATTCATCAGATGAGGACCGGCTCCATCGTGAGGACCTCCAGCGCGGACCCATCTTCTTCCGACGACAACTTCCCGACGAATGACGGTTCCTTTAAGGGACGTCATCCAAGATGGCGTCCGTCGAATTCCGATTGGCTGATAGGATTCTATCAGCCAATCGGAATTAAGGTAGGAAAATTCTGATTGGCTGATGCAATCAGCCAATCAGAATCAAGTTCAATCCGATTGGCTGATCCGATCAGCCAATCAGATTGAGCTCGCATTCTATTGGCTGATCGGAACCCTCTTCTGGACTTCTTCAGCCGTCGGATGATGGATGTCTAGCCCCCGCTTGGGTTGGATGAAGATATCGGAGCCAGGACGGATCGGTGTGATATCCGGTGAGGTGAAGACAAGGTAGGAAGATCTTCAGGGGCTTAGTGTTAGGTTTATTTAAGGGGGGTTTGGGTTAGATTAGGGGTATGTGGGTGGTGGGTTGTAATGTTGGGGGGGGGTATTGTATGTGTTTTTTTACAGGAAAAAGAGCTGAATTTCTTGGGGCATGCCCCGCAAAGGGCCCTGTTCAGGGCTGGTAAGGTAAAATAGCTTTGAACTTTTGTAATTTAGAATAGGGTAGGGCATTTTTTATTTTGGGGGGCTTTGTTATTTTATTAGGGGGCTTAGAGTAGGTGTAATTAGTTTAAAATTGTTGTAATATTTTTCTTATGTTTGTAAATATTTTTTTATTTTTTGTAATTTAGTTCTTTTTTATTTTTTTGTACTTTAGTTAGTTTATTTAATTGTAGTTATTTGTAGGTATTGTATTTAATTCATTTATTGATAGTGTAGTGTTAGGTTTAATTGTAGGTAATTGTAGGTATTTTATTTAATTTATTTATTGATAGTGTAGTGTTAGGTTTAATTGTAGCTTAGGTTAGGATTTATTTTACAGGTAAATTTGTAATTATTTTAACTATTTTAGCTATTAAATAGTTCTTAACTATTTAATAGCTATTGTACCTGGTTAAAATAAATACAAAGTTACCTGTAAAATAAATATAAATCCTAAAATAGCTATAATATAATTATAATTTATATTGTAGCTATATTAGGATTTATTTTACAGGTAAGTATTTAGCTTTAAATAGGAATAATTTATTTAATAAGAGTTAATTAATTTTGTTAGATTTAAATTATATTTAACTTAGGGGGGTGTTAGTGTTAGGGTTAGACTTAGCTTTAGGGGTTAATACATTTATTAGAATAGCGGTGACCTCCAGTCGGCAGATTAGGGGTTAATGTTTGAAGTTAGGTGTCGGCGATGTTAGGGAGGGCAGATTAGGGGTTAATACTATTTATTATAGGGTTAGTGAGGCGGATTAGGGGTTAATAAGTGTAGGCAGGTGGAGGCAACGTTGTGGGGGGCAGATTAGGGGTTAATAAATATAATATAGGGGTCGGCTGTGTTAGGGGCAGCAGATTAGGGGTACATAGGGATAATGTAAGTAGCGGCGGTTTACGGAGCGGCAGGTTAGGGGTTAAAAATAATATGCAGGGGTCAGCGATAGCGGGGGCGGCAGAATAGGGGTTAATAAGTATAAGGTTAGGGGTGTTTAGACTCGGGGTACATGTTAGGGTGTTAGGTGCAGACGTAGGAAGTGTTTCCCCATAGACAACAATGGGGCTGCGTTAGGAGCTGAACGCGGCTTTTTGCAGGTGTTAGGTTTTTTTTCAGCTCAAACAGCCCCATTGTTTTCTATGGGGGAATCGTGCACGAGCACGTTTTTGAAGCTGGCCGCTTCCGTAAGCAACTCTGGTATCGAGAGTTGCAGTGGCGTTAAATATGCTCTACGCTCCCTTTTTGGAGCCTAACACAGCCATTCTGTGAACTCTCAATACCAGAGGTATTTAAAAGGTGCGGCCAGAAAAAAGCCAGCGTTAGCTACGCGGGTCGCTACCGACAAAACTCTAAATCTAGGCCTTATAGTTTATTACTGTAATGTCAGTAAATGTTAAAGTGTAATTAGTTTTGTTCCAAACAGGTGTGGTTTTAGTTTAATAAGGATGTGTATTAATTACCATGACTACAGTTCAATATTACAGAAATCTATTAGACTAATGCCTTTTTAAACATTAAGACAATTAATTACTCTTTTTTATACTGTTTCCAATAAAATGTTATTTTTAATTAATTAATTGTGAAGTGCCAGTTGAATTCATTGTGATATTGTGGACAAAACTCCAGCCTTACTGACTGACTGGATAAAAAGTAGAAAATCAATATCTGTAGCAATGGAAGCAGCAATAGGTGGAAGCAAGATAAAGGGGCCGATTTATCATGGCCCGAATGGGGCCAAATACCCCTGTTTCCGGGCGAGCCTTTAGCTTCGCCGGAAACAGGAATTAAGAAGCAGCGGTCTTAAGACCGCTGCTCCTTAACTCGTCCGCTGCCTTTGAGGCTGCAGACATCAATCCGCCCCATTGAATACGATCAGGTTGATTGACACCCCCTGCTAGCGGCTGACTAGCTGCAAATCTGCAGGGGCGGCATTGCACAAGCAGTTCACCAGAACTGCTTGTACAATGTTAAATGCAGACAGCATATGCTGTCGGCATTCAGCGATGTCTGGCGGACATGATATGCTACAGAGTATCTTGTCCGCCAGACATTGATAAATCAGCCCCAAAGGGTCTGATGTTTAAAAACTCACCACACAAAAGAGAATTTTTTTAGGCCTTATATTGTGATATAGGAGTGTTTCCTTCGCACGCACGATACTCTGTATAGTAAGATAAAAATCTATCAAGGTAAAATTAGTATTTCAAAATTATTTAAGGGGCCTCCTTGTACTGACAAGACGTCTTAGATCACCTCAAGTGGAGAGAACTTTAGATCATTGGGACCATAGTGATTAGCTGAAGACTGGATTTAAGCACCCCCAAGTATAATAATGCAGAGCAGTGGACTAATTTGATGCAGACAAGGGAATGCAGGCAATAAGAGGAAATGAAAAGTAATATGAATGAACTTAGACAAGAATCTAGACAATATAATGAGCTGGAATTCAGGAAGAAAACAAGTAACCTCTTGTAGATTACAAAGAGCACAATCCATTTAAAAAGGTAGGATCACATACAGGTGTTTAGGCACTGAGAGGTTAAACTATAGCAGTTTTCAATAACACAATCTAGGAAAACAGACAGGGTCACCCACAGGTGATCAGGTAGCAAGCAAGGGTAAGGTAGTTTTCGATAATCATTCCCACAAAACAGCCTCATGTTCAGAGCAAATAGCTGTGCTGCATAAACAATTCTCCAGCTGTAGTCACATTATGTAGCACCTTATAGCATTATTATGCAATGCATTCTGATTAAATGTTAGCAAAAGTGTGGTGCCTGCTAGTCACCTGTAGGGGAGCTTGAACTTTACAATGTGAATGGTTTTCCCATGCCAGGTTTTGAGTGTAGTTTCATGTGCAATTCAAGTTGAGAAAAATATCCCTTTGTTCCCCCTTGTTTGCTCAGAATAAATGGTGTTCCTAGGCCTGTTAGGGCTGAAACAGAGATATGTGTCTGAAAGAGGGGCTACAGTTAGCAGTGATTTGGTTACAATAACTGCAGCCATAACCTAAAGTAACTGCACACATCACAGCACATTCAAAGCAGATTCTTTCCTGTCTTTCCTTTTGCTCGTTCAAGAAACCTAATATTATTCTATCCAGAATTAAATACATATTTATTTTATTTATTTTGCATAATTAAAAATATAGCAAGCTGTCATCTATGATATGCTCTAAAATATTTTATTTTTACTTTTTTTCCAATGCTGCCTCATAAAATATATTGCCATACAATGGTAGACTTTAAACCATAGCAGGCAATAAAAGGTAATACAGGGTCCATTGCTTGAGTTGATACACAAAACATCACTTGTCAGATCGGGTGTTTTTCCCCATTAATTTTAAAGCTATTATAATCAATAAGTGAAACCAATGAATCAATCTGAACAAAAGAAAAAAACACCAAAGTTGCATTCACAATATTTTTGTTTGCAAGAAAAAAAGCAGATGTCTCCCAAGAACTCCCAAGAAAGTAGTTTTCAGAGATCGTCATTAATTCATGACATCTTAAAATAATAAACTTTTGCTACTTTTTGTAATTATCATTTCTTTTCAAAACTCCAAATATTACAATTATAAATAAACATTTATAATTAACATTTAATTTGTGCATAGATTTTCATAATACAGGACCAAAATCCTTTATGCAAACTGCTTGGCACCAGAATAGTTTTTAGTTTCAGAATATTTGTACATCATAGTACAGCTTATGCAACCTAAAGGTAGTTTTCATATCATTTACATATATTTTATTTATAGAAGCATTTAAACAACAATCAGACAGAAAATATTTTGCATAATAACATCAGTAATGCCAACCATAACAAATTAAGACATCTGCAAAACAATACAGGAAAGTAAAACAATAGAGAAGAGTATGTGATATAAAAAAACATGATAAAACAATGTGTAGGTAATATCTGGCCACAAACATGGCTGTAAATGGGTCACTAATTAGAGCGTATAAACTGTCCTACAAATTTGCCGGTCTGAAGAAGGCTAGATCTTTTTCATGCAAATATAGATGGTCCCCACTTTAAAGGAGACAAAGGAAAAGAAAATAGGAGTTAGGGCCAAAGTAACATAAGACACATAAAATAGCTGATATTAGGGGTAGTGGAATATATATATTCTGACTATTAAAACTTCAGGTATACTATGTTGTATCACTGTTGAGGCATGTGTGAAATAGGATAAAAATGGAGCTTACTCTTAATACTGATGTGAGGGTGAAACAAAAAGGTGATCTAAATATATTTTATAAGTGAGCAACTTCTCCATTTCTTTAGCTATGCTAACCCAATAGGGACGGATAAGTGGGCATACCCACCAAAAGTGTGCTAGGGTTCCTACTTCTCCACCTCCCCTACAACATAAAGGAGAAGCATCTGGATACAGTAGGTGCAGATGACTTAGTGACAGGTACCACCTATTTAATCATTTATAGTTCGTTTCTATTAGGTATGTGCATTCATTTTGTTCTGACTGTACATTCACTAAACAAATTGCAGAACAAATGCAACCGCAAAATATTAAGAAAATGAAATAATGCTGATGAAATTCATCAGTATTCATTTGTTTTCTTTAAATTACCTTTAGGGGTTAAAATACCTCTAGAGTGCTGGAGAAGGTTCTTCAGCGCAAGCCCTGGGATCTGGAACCACGCAAAGCCTCCAATTAGCGCTGCCCATTAGTGATGTTGCGAACCTAAAATTTTCGGTTCGCGAACGGCAGACTCGAACTTCCGGTATTAATCGCGAACCGCCATTGAATTCAATAGGCAGGCGAACTTTAAAACCTACAAGGACTCTTTCTGGCCACAATAGTGATGGAAAAGTTGTTTCAAGGGTACTAACACCTGGACTGTCGCATGCTGGAGGGGGATCCCTGGCAAAACTCCCATGGAAAATTACATAGTTTATGCAGAGTCTGCTTTTAAGCCATAATGGGCCTAAATCAACTAACATTCCCAAAGTGGCTGTCTCAAAACATCCCGGACAGAAGATAGATTGATAGATAGGATTGATAGATATACATAGATTGATAGTTAGAATCGATAGAAGAGAAATAGATAGATTTGTTAGATATATAATTACCCTGATAAAGTCTAATAATTAAACATGCGTTCTTGGACCCAACTAGGTTGTGTTAAGTAGTACTGTTCTTCGCACTTTCAGCCCTGTAACTCCCCCTATTGGTGGAGGTCTATATGGCGGTTATGATTACCCTGACAAAGTATAACAACAAGACACGCGGTCTGGGACCCATGGTAATTTTGTTGTGTTAAGTAAAACTTTTCTTATCACTTGAATCCCTCTTACCCCCCCCCCCTTTGTTGGAGCTCTATATGGCCTGCATGATTAGCCTGACAAAGTATAATAATAAAACATCTGGTCTTGGACCCATGGTAATTAGGTTGTGTTTAAGTAGTACTATTCTTATAACTGTAATCCCTGTTACTCCCCCTATCAAGGGAGGTCTATATGGCCTGCATGGTTACCCTGACAAAGTATAACATCAAGACACACAGTGTTGGACCCATGATAACTAGCTTGTGTTAATTAGTACTTTTCTTAGCACTTTAATCCCTGTTCCCCCCCCTATCGGGGGTGTTCTATATGGCCTGCCTGATTACACTGAAAAAATATAATAATAAGACATGCGGTCTGGTACCCATTTTAACTTGGTTTTGTTTTAAGTACTACCATTCTTAGCACTTTAATCTCTGTAACTCCCCCTATTTGGTGAGGTCTATACGGCCTGGATGATTACCCATACAAAATATAATAATAAGACATCTGCTCTTGGTCTGCGACCCATGGTAACTATGTTGTGTTAATTAGTAATGTCCTTCGCATTTTAATAGCTGTTACTCATACTCACCCTATCGGTGGAGGTCTATATGGCCTGCATGATTACCCTTACAAAATATAATAACCAAACATATGCTCTGGGACCCATGGTAAGTCGGTTGTGTTAAGTAGTACTGTTCTTTGCAGTTTAATACCTGTTACAACACCAAATGGTGGCAGGTCTATCTGGCCTTCATGATTAGCTGCACCCAAACCCAAAAAAAAGCCGAGTGGTCTTAGACTAACACCCATGGCTAACTCGGTTGTTTCAATTAGTACTATTCTTAGCACTTTCATCCCTGTTACGGGTGGTCTACATGGCCATCATGATTAGCCGAACAAAATACTACAATCCAACCTTTGCTCAGTCTTCATAGGCCCTTCATTGGCTGTATTTTGATAGTACAGTTCTTATTATTTTTATAGCTGATACAAGACCGAATGGTGGCAGCTCTATATGGCCTGCATGATTAGCCGCACCCAATACAAAAATAAATCCAAGCGGTCTTGGATTAACACCCATGGCTAACTCTGTTGTTTCAAGTAGTACTATTCTTAGCACTTTCATCTCATCATCCCTGTTACTTCCAGGACTCTCGGTGGTGGTCTACATGGCCATCATGATTAGCCTAACCAAATACTACAATCCAACCTTGGCTCAGTCTTCATAAGGCCCTTCATTGGCTGTATTTTGGTAGTACTGTTCTTATTAGTTTAATACCTGATACAACACCGAATGGTGGCAGCTCTATATGGCCTGCATGAATAGCCGCACCCAAAGGCAAAAAAAAGCCAAGCGGTCTTGCACTAACACCCATGGCTAACTCTGTTGTTTCAAGTTCTACTATTCTTAGCTCTTTCATCTCATCCCTGTTACTTCCAGGACTCTCAGTGGTGGTGGTCTACATGGCCATCATGATTACCCTCACCAAAATATAACAACAATACGTGCGTGCAGGGAACCATGGTAAGGTTACTTCCTTTCGCAAAATCGAGTATAACAGTTGCAGGCAGAGGTTCTGACCCTGCATTATGGCTGCACCTCTCCCTAAAAGAGGCATGTGTTACAGAGTCTGTGGGCATGTATGCAAAGAGCTGGCCTGCCTAAAAAGAGGAGCAAGGCTGTACAGGTTGTTCTCCTTCAGCCGTTTTATATGCTGTCCCACGGCCACGACCCTCAACAACCACAACAGAATGAAACACCACACATGCCATCCTTTTGAACAACAGAGTACAGGTATGGCATTGATTTTAGTTACACGGCGATATTTATTATGAACCGTGAAATTGAAAACAAAAACATGATTGGACACCCAGTACAGTACAGGTCGTTCTCCTTCGGCCTTTTTAGAATAGTGTTCCGGACCCCCAACAAAAACAACAGCAGGAAAGAGGACATATGACATCCTTTTAAACAATAGATGACAGGTAAGGCATAGATTTTACAAAGCCATAGATAATTATTTTGCAACTGTGAAATAAAAAAAAACATTGATTGGACACCCAGCACACTTCTTTATCCTTAGGCCTTTTAATAAGAGGCTCCCGGAGCCTCAACAGAAACAACAGCATGAAAGAGGACATATGGCATCCTTGTGAACAATTGATTACAGTTAAGGCATTGATTTTAGAATCCCAGAGATCATTTATATGACCCGGAAAATAGAAAAAAACATTGATTGGACACCCAGTACACTTCTTTATCCTTAGGCCTTTTTAATAAGAGGGTCCCGGAGCCTCAACGGAAACAACAGCATGAAAGAGGACATATGTCATCCTTTTGAATAATAGATTACAGGAAAGGCATTGATTTTAGAAACCCAGAGATCATTAGTTGCAACCGGGAAATAGAAAAAAACATTGATTAGACACCCAGTACACTTATTTATCCTTAGGCCTTTTTAATAAGAGGGTCCCGGAGCCTCAACCGAAACAACAGCATGAAAGAGGACATATGTCATCCTTTTGAATAATAGATTACAGGAAAGGCATTGATTTTAGAAACCCACCGATCATTATTTGCAACCGGGAAATAGAAAAAAACATTGATTAGACTGTGACAACAAATATGATTGGTGTAAATATTTTTCAAGTAGGCCTGGCACACAGGCTTGGAAGGCAGTAGAAAAGTGCAATTCTAGGGCACGAGCAAACTGAGGATTAAGATCATCAACAATCAAGAATATTTTAATTTTAATTAGTAACTATACTGTGACAAAAAATTATGATTAGTGTAAATAGTTGCCAAGACGGCCTGGCACAAAAGCCTGGCAGGCAGGAGGTAGATGCAATTCAAGGACACTAGGAGACTGATTACTGACAGTCAAAACAGTGATGATTGACAATTTTTGCAATACTGTTAAAAGAAATATGATTGCTGGCAATAATTGGCTAGGTGGGCCTGGCACACAGCAGGCTGCAAGGCAGGAGGAAAGTGCAATTCACTTGCACAAGCAAACTGAAGATTCACAACAACTATTACCAAAAATTTTAATTTTTAATTATTAAGAATACTGTGACAAAAAATATGATTGGTGTAAATATTTTTCAAGTAGGCCTGGCACACAGGCTTGGAAGGCAGTAGAAAAGTGCAATTCTAGGGCACGAGCAAACTGAAGATTAAGATCAACAATCAAGAATTTTTTAATTTTAATTAGTAACTATACTGTGACAACAATTATGATTGGTGTAAATAGTTGGCAAGACGGCCTGGCACAAAAGGCTGGCAGACAGGAGGTAAATGCAATTCAAGGACACTAGGAGACTGATTACTGACAGTCAAAACAGTGATGATTGACAATTTTTGCAATACTGTTAAAAGAAATATGATTGCTGGCAATAATTGGCTAGGTGGGCCTGGCACACAACAGCCTGCAAGGCAGGAGGAAAGTGCAATTCACTGGCACCAGCAAACTGAGGATTCACAACAACTATTACCAAAAATTTTAATTTTTAATTACTAAGAATACTGTGACAACAAATATGATTGGTGTAAATATTTTTCAAGTAGGCCTGGCACACAGGCTTGGAAGGCAGTAGAAAAGTGCAATTCTAGGGCACGAGCAAACTGAGGATTAAGATCAACAATCAAGAATTTTTTTCATTTTAATTAGTAACTATACTGTGACAACAATTATGAATGGTGTAAATAGTTGGCAAGACGGCCTGGCACAAAAGGCTGGCAGGCAGGAGGTAAATGCAATTCAAGGACACTAGGAGACTGAATACTGACAGTCAAAACAGTGATGATTGACAATTTTTGCAATATTGTTAAAAGAAATATGATTGCTGGCAATAATTGGCTAGGTGGGCCTGGCACACAGCAGGCTGCAAGGCAGGAGGAAAGTGCAATTCAATGGCACCAGAAAACTGAGGATTCACAACAACTATTACCAAAAATTTTAATTTTTAATTATTAAGAATACTGTGACAACAAATATGATTGGTGTAAATATTTTTCAAGTAGGCCTGGCACACAGGCTTGGAAGTCAGTAGAAAAGTGCAATTCCAGGGCACGAGCAAACTGAGGATTAAGATCAACAATCAAGAATTTTTTAATTAGTAACTATACTGTGACAACAATTATGATTGGTGTAAATAGTTGGCAAGACGGCCTGGCACAAAAGGCTGGTAGGCAGGAGGTAAATGCAATTCAAGGACACTAGGAGACTGATTACTGACAGTCAAAACAGTGATGATTGACAATTTTTGCAATACTGTTAAAAGAAATATGATTGCTGGCAATAATTGGCTAGGTGGGCCTGGCACACAGCAGGCTGCAAGGCAGGAGGAAAGTGCAATTCACTGGCACCAGCAAACTGAGGATTCACAACAACTATTACCAAAAATTTTAATTTTTAATTACTAAGAATACTGTGACAACAAATATGATTGGTGTAAATATTTTTCAAGTAGGCCTGGCACACAGGCTTGGAAGGCAGTAGAAAAGTGCAATTCTAGGGCACGAGCAAACTGAGGATTAAGATCAACAATCAAGAATTTTTTATTTTAAATTAGTAACTATACTGTGACAACAATTATGAATGGTGTAAATAGTTGGCAAGACGGCCTGGCACAAAAGGCTGGCAGGCAGGAGGTAAATGCAATTCAAGGACACTAGGAGACTGAATACTGACAGTCAAAACAGTGATGATTGACAATTTCTGCAATACTGTTAAAAGAAATATGATTGCTGGCAATAATTGGCTAGGTGGGCCTGGCACACAGCAGGCTGCAAGGCAGGAGGAAAGTGCAATTCAATGGCACCAGAAAACTGAGGATTCACAACAACTATTAAATTTTTTTTTAATTTTTAATTATTAAGAATACTGTGACAACAAATATGATTGGTGTAAATATTTTTCAAGTAGGCCTGGCACACAGGCTTGGAAGTCAGTAGAAAAGTGCAATTCCAGGGCACGAGCAAACTGAGGATTAAGATCAACAATCAAGAATTTTTTAATTTTAATTAGTAACTATACTGTGACAACAATTATGATTGGTGTAAATAGTTGGCAAGACGGCCTGGCACAAAAGGCTGGCAGTGGCAGGCAGGAGGTAAATGCAATTCAATGGCACTAGGAGACTGATTATTTGCAGTCCAAAAAATAATGATTTTTATTTTTTAATATACTGTTAGAAGAATTATGATTGGTGCCACTAATTGTCTAGTTGGGCCTGGTACACAGGCTGGCAGATATGAGTCGTGGATAGTAGGTAGGGCAGCAATTTTACACAGTATGCTGTGTAAGTGACAAAAACACAGGCCTGATAGAAAATTAAGTTAGATTACACTAGCAAAATATTTTAACATTTTAGATTTTAATATTAAAATTATGTTAAGAAGTGCAATGCACATATGACTCTATGAGTGGTCGCACTGGCTGGCTGCTACGTAGAGCAGCAATTAACAACAGTATGCTGTGTAAGTCAGATAGACAGTTAGACACAGGCCTGATAGAAAATAAAATTAGATTACACTAGCATAATGATTTAAAGACTTTTTTGGGGGAATTTAAAGAAAAAGGTTAAGCACATACATATGAGTCATGGCTGATAGCCTTGGAAGGGCAGCTATTAAAAACAGTAGGCTCTGTAAGTCAGATACACACACGCCTGATAGAAAATACTATTAGAATACACTAGAAAAATGATTGAAATTATTTTTTGGGGGGGGGAATTAAAAAAAGGTTAAACACATATGAGTTGTGGCTCATAGACTAGGGAGGGCCGCAAGTAAACACAGTAGGCTCTGTATGTCAGCAAAACACACAGGCCGGATAGAAAATTATATTAGATTACACTATCAAACAAATTTAAACTTTTTTTTTTTTTTATATTTAAATTAAGGTGAAGAAGATATGAGTGCTGGGTGGCTGCCTGGCACAGACCAATTAACCAAAATACTGAAAAAAAATTAGGTATATTAATGCTGAGTGAACCTGACAGACACAGGCCTGATAGTAAATGTAATTAGATTACACTAGCAAAATATTTTTTTTATTTTTTTTTTAATTTAAAATAATGTTATAAACGGATATTAACACTGGTGGCTGGCACAGAGCAATGAACCAGAGTATATGCTGTGTGACACAGGCCTGATAGAAAATGAAAAAAAAATTACACTAGCAAAATAATTACATTTTTTGGTTAGTTAATGTAAGGGTTACTGTGCCTTTAATTCGTTCTTTCTTCTGATTGGGTACTTCCCCTTTAAATAGTTAGAACAACTAAGCATCATTGCTTAGTTATTCTAATCCGTTCCTTTGAACACCTGAGTACCAAGCCTCATTCTCATACCTGCAAGGTGAAACTTTCATCGCTGCTCGAGTAAGCTGCACCATTCTCAGCTCTCCTTCCCAGGACAGGATTCCTTCCAGTCATCCTCCATCTAACAACTATAAGTATACTGACCTGGCAAGCTTTAACTAACTTTATTATTTCTTCAGCAAGTGTTTACCCGTTTTTTCGTTATTATTATTCTTTTCTGCAATTGAACTACAGCTCCCAGAATTCCACCGGACTGAAACCGGAACTTCCTGTTTACACTACTCAGCATCTCAGCTCAGCACTAAACCGCATTGCTGACAGGCAAAAGGGAGAACTCTCTATGGGATAAGGTAGTAAATGTGACTAATCTCTGGAAGTACCATACTTAGCTGGGGAATAACATTCATATTCTTATTTTGCTATTTCGTAGTTTTAATAATCTTGTCTCTGCCTTCTAATTATAGCAATTGTGGTTATCGAAGTTACCTCTGCAATATTGAACTCCTCAAAAGTTATCAATACTGCATTTCCTCTTGCCTCTCAATTCTGATGATTAGACCTTTTTCCTGCTACATAATAATTTTGCTGCACATTCTTATTTAACTCTTTATTAAACCATATAAAGTTTGGTTTTATTTCACAATCATTCTAGATAAATTCACTGCTGGATCAGATTGCCTTACAGTTATTGGGTATTCATTACCAGCAGTGAGACATACATATTATAAATCATCCTTAACTTGCTTTCGTTATATATTGCCTTACATAATATTACAAACAGTATCTGTAATTGTGTTCCTTTATTGGATAAACCTTACATAATAACTAAGCCTAAAAAATGGAATTGGAACCAACAGATATTCCACAAATTGTGTATAACTTGTCTCAGAAAGTTGATCAACTTGCACAAGCAGTCCATGATGTGCAACTTGAGAATCAATCACTAAGGGCTATTATAAGAGATTCATTAAGCCTTAGACCCACACCTCAGGAGCATAACCCAGAACCCCAAGTTATGTTACCTGAACTTTTTTCTGGTAACCGTAAATTCTATAGACAGTTTAAAAATTCCTGTCAACTTTTGTTTCAACTAAAACCCAGAACATACCCAACTGAGAGGGTCAAGGTTCTGAGTATCATATCATTTATGAAAGGTGAACCCCGCTCATGGGCGGATAACCTGTGTGAGACAGAAGATCCACTACTGGGGTCACTAGAGGAATTCTTTGATGCACTTGATAACCTATATCAGGACAAAGATGTGCAATTAACTGCAGAATCCTCTATGAGGAATCTTAAACAGGGTAAAAGGCCAGTCGAGGACTATGTCGCTGACTTTAAGTTATACGCTTCTGACTCCCAATGGAGCCAAGTTGCACTGCGCAACCAATTCAGACTGGGTCTTGCTGATAGTCTCAAAGATGAGCTTGCCAGAGTCGAATTGCCTAAGACTCTTGAAGCATTAATGAGAATGGCCACACTGTTAGATCGCAGACTACGTGAAAGACGTGCTGAACGATTTAATTCAGATGTTCGTCCTAAAATGTTTTCAGGACAAAGCTCACGAGATATACCTACAACCTCAAAAGTGGCTGAACAACCTATGGAGATAGGTATAGCCCGAGGACCGCTCACACCGGAAGAAAGACTTAGACGTAGGATAAAATCCTTATGCATGTACTGTGCAAACCCTCAACATACCGTTCAAGACTGCCCTGTCCTCCAAAAGAACAAACGCAGTAAGTCTGTTTCTACTACTTCTACAATTCTGAATGTACTTAACTCAGCCTATTTCACTCTGTCACTCTCTCTACAGTGGGATCAAAGACATCTGACGATTGATGGGATTATAGATTCAGGAGCCTATGGCAACTTTATAGATTTACAAATTGTTAAATCCAATAAAATCCCCCTTATTCGCAAAACAAAACCTATCTTTGTCCGTGTGATTGATGGTTCACCCATAACTACAGGTCCTGTTACTCATCAAACTATACCTATTCACATGACCTCATTAGGTCATAGTGAACTCATTTCATTTGATGTTTTACCCTCTCCTAACTATCCTGTAGTATTAGGTATTAATTGGTTACAAACACATAATCCAGTAATACAATGGTCACCTGCACATATTAAGTTTAACTCACATTTCTGTAGCAATCATTGTTTAAATATTCAAAATTGTCTAAAAAGTGATTCAACGGATTCTCCGATTCCGCTGGAGTATTCAACATTCCAGGATGTTTTCAGCAAGACAGAAGCTGAAAACCTACCACCCCACAGACAGTATGACTGTCCCATCGATCTACAACCCGGAGCATCCATTCCATTTGGTCACCTTTATCCTCTCAGTCAGCCGGAACTTGAACATCTTAAGGCTTACCTTGAAGAAAACCTCAGGAAAGGGTTTATCAGACCATCAACTTCACCAGCAGGAGCTGGCATTTTCTTTGTGCGTAATAAAGATTCCACTATCAGACCCATTATCGACTATCGACAACTAAACAAAGTAACAATCAAAAATCGTTATCCCCTACCACTCATACCAGAGCTCATTGAGCGCCTGTCAGAAGCCACCATATACACCAAATTGGAGTTGAGAGGAGCCTACAACCTCATCAGGATTAAAGAAGGACATGAGTGGCTAACGGCATTCAGGACCCGATACGGCTTATACGAATACCTCGTTATGCCGTTCGGGTTATGTAATGCCCCTGCCACCTTTCAGCACTTTATTAATGACATTTTCCACGATCTTCTGGATACTAGTGTTGTTATATACCTGGATGACATTTTAATCTATTCAAAGAATTATACTGACCACGTAGAACATGTGACAGAAGTACTCCGACGTTTAAGATTACATAAGCTATATGCGAAACCCGAAAAATGTCTTTTCCATACTGACAAAGTAACTTTTCTGGGTTACAATTTATCCCCAACTGGCATAGAAATGCAACAAGAAAAGGTCGAGGCTGTGTCAAATTGGGAGATACCTAAGACAAGGAAGGACCTACAGAGGTTCTTAGGGTTCTCAAACTATTACAGAAAATTTATTAGAGATTTCTCTAAAGTTGCAAAACCACTGACAAAATTAACCAGTATATCTATTCCATTTCAATGGACTCCAGAAGCTGAGGTAGCTTTTACAACTTTGAAAAATCTTTTTACTACTGCACCCATTCTGACATTTCCAAATCCTTCTTTCTATTATATCTTAGAAGTCGATTCCTCAGACTTCGCAATTGGGGCTGTGTTATCTCAACAAATGGATCTAAATAGTCCAATTCACCCCATCTCTTATTATTCCAAAGTTATGACTCCAGCAGAGAGGAATTATCCTATCGGAGACAAAGAACTTCTCGCTATAAAACAGGCTCTTGAATACTGGAGACATCTACTGGAAGGTACAAAACATCCTATCAAAATTTATACCGACCATAAAAATCTCCAATATTTACAGTCAAACAAAACTTTATCTGCAAGACAAGTTCGATGGAGCCTCTATTTTTCTAGATTCTCTTTCAACATTATTTACAGACCAGCAAATAAGAACGGTAAAGCAGATGCTCTCTCAAGGTTACCTCAAAAACCTGATCCCCAAGACCATCCTACTGAGATTATACCCAAACATCATTTCATTGGTCTCACTAACACCTTTATATCAGATCTAAAAAGGTATACCAGTCAAGAAACCGATCAAGATCATTCTACTTATCTAAACAAATCCGGAATTTATTATCACAAAGGTAGGATCTATGTACCCGTTTCATTAAGACAAACACTTCTACAAAACCACCACGATACTCCCCTCTCTGGACATCCAGGAATTCAACGCACCCTTGACTTACTTAAGAGGTCATTTTGGTGGCCAAAGATGAGAGAGAGTGTTCAACAACACATTCAAACTTGCATCATATGCAACACGTCCAAACCGGAGAGAAAACCTCCCTATGGATTACTCATGTCCCTTCCTATACCCACCAAACCATGGCAACATCTTTCAATGGACTTCATCGTTGATTTACCTCCATCAAAAAATAAAACTACAATTTTTGTGGTGGTTGACATTTTCACGAAAATGGCTCATTTCCTACCTTATCACAAATTGCCAACCTTGGCAGAAACATCACAGCTGTTTTTAGACAACATCGTAAAATTACACGGAATTCCTTCCATCCTCACAACAGATAGAGGCACGCAGTTTACCTCTAGGTTCTGGTCGAAATTATGTGATCTCACTCAAATAGATCATAGATTCTCTACATCATTCCATCCACAAACCAATGGTCAGGCAGAACGTGTGAATCAGTGGTTGGAACAATACATAAGATGTTTTTGTTCTTTCCATCAAAACAACTGGATTGACTTCATATCCACTGCTGAGTTTGCATATAATAATTCTGTAAATTCCTCAACAAAACTTACACCTTTTTTTGCTAATTATGGATACCATCCGACCTTTCTTCTGGATTCAAATGACGAATTAAATTTTCCTTTGGTGGATGAGTTACACAATTCACTCGTTGATAATTTCAACTTCATTCGTCAAAATATTGAGAACTCACAAGCTACACAAAAGAAGTTCTATGATTTACGCAGAAGACCCCCACCAAATTATTCTATTGGAGAAAAGGTTTGGTTGTCCACAAAAAACTTAAAATTACAACTACCCAGTAAAAAGTTGGCAAGTCTTTTCATCGGACCCTATCGCATAAAAGGAATAGTAAATCAGAACGCTGTCACTCTTGAACTTCCTAATACTCTCTGCATTCACCCAACAATACATGTGTCACTTTTGAAGCCTTACAAGGAGCAGAGAGTATCCAACATTCTACAACCTCCTCCTCCAATTCTCCTTGATCCGGATGAATTCGAAGTCCAGTCCATTCTGGACTCTAGGCTACGCCAGGGTGCCCTACAATATCTTATTCACTGGAAGAATTTCTCTTCTGATGAGGATTCTTGGGAACCTGCATCCAGTGTCAATGCTCCCAGGTTAATTTCCTCATTTCATCTCCGTCACCCCGACAGACCTCGTCCTACCGCTGTGGAACAGCGTCCTTGAGCAGGGGTCCTGTAAGGGTTACTGTGCCTTTAATTCGTTCTTTCTTCTGATTGGGTACTTCCCCTTTAAATAGTTAGAACAACTAAGCATCATTGCTTAGTTATTCTAATCCGTTCCTTTGAACACCTGAGTACCAAGCCTCATTCTCATACCTGCAAGGTGAAACTTTCATCGCTGCTCGAGTAAGCTGCACCATTCTCAGCTCTCCTTCCCAGGACAGGATTCCTTCCAGTCATCCTCCATCTAACAACTATAAGTATACTGACCTGGCAAGCTTTAACTAACTTTATTATTTCTTCAGCAAGTGTTTACCCGTTTTTTCGTTATTATTATTCTTTTCTGCAATTGAACTACAGCTCCCAGAATTCCACCGGACTGAAACCGGAACTTCCTGTTTACACTACTCAGCATCTCAGCTCAGCACTAAACCGCATTGCTGACAGGCAAAAGGGAGAACTCTCTATGGGATAAGGTAGTAAATGTGACTAATCTCTGGAAGTACCATACTTAGCTGGGGAATAACATTCATATTCTTATTTTGCTATTTCGTAGTTTTAATAATCTTGTCTCTGCCTTCTAATTATAGCAATTGTGGTTATCGAAGTTACCTCTGCAATATTGAACTCCTCAAAAGTTATCAATACTGCATTCCCTCTTGCCTCTCAATTCTGATGATTAGACCTTTTTCCTGCTACATAATAATTTTGCTGCACATTCTTATTTAACTCTTTATTAAACCATATAAAGTTTGGTTTTATTTCACAATCATTCTAGATAAATTCACTGCTGGATCAGATTGCCTTACAGTTATTGGGTATTCATTACCAGCAGTGAGACATACATATTATAATTCATCCTTAACTTGCTTTCGTTATATATTGCCTTACATAATATTACAAACAGTATCTGTAATTGTGTTCCTTTATTGGATAAACCTTACAGTTAAATTTAAACTAATGTTGTTAGGGAGATATCAGTGGTGGCAGTAATCACAGCATATGCTGTGAGCCTTGAACACACAGCCTGAAAGCCAGGCAAATGCTAATAAAAAAAAACGAAAAAAAAAAAAAAACGGCACGAAATATAGCCCTAAAAAGGGCTTTTTGGGGTGCTGTGCTTGCAGCAGAGATGAGTGGAGTCCTTCTGGACTGTAAATACACTAGCCTAGCTATGTTTTTCCTATTAATGTCAGGAGCAAAAACACAACACGTCCTCTCATTAAGAAAGCAAGGTCGTTATGAGTCTAAAATGGCGGATTCCGAGTAGCTGTGAGGGTCTGTGAGGGAGTGTCTGATGTTGATTGGCTCTAATGTGTCAGGCGGCTGTGACATAAAGGGTCAAAGTTTCCTCAATGATGACACATAGGGGCGGATCGCCATGTGTTCGCCCACAAACGCGAACGTGAACATGCTATGTTCGCTGTGAACCGTTCGCGGGCGAACAGTTCGGGACATCACTACTGCCCATGGGTCTAAAAAGAAGCATCAGGATTAGCAAGGCTCTGCAGTGGGCTATAGATAAGTGTAACGCTTCAGGTGAACTGTTTCACCTGTAACAAAGGAAAATATACATTTGCTTAACGAAGATTTATATAAATGTACCATGAATATTCAGTATTCATTTAGTTTAAAATGAAACGAATATCGAATAGTGCAACAGACGAAAGATTTGGACAAACACAAATTTTGAATGCGGCACATGTCTAGTTTCTAAAATACTTTATGAAATGAAGGACCTGGCTAAAGATTGGAATATACTTGTCCAATCCTTCTGTTTGAACAAAAGGCCCAAGTCATTCACCCATTTGTCAGCATAGGAAGGTAATTGAGAGGATTGATTGTCAAGTAACAATTTAAAGGAAAGAGATAAACCATCCTTACTAGATGTAAGTGAAAAACAAAAGGGATTTGAAAGGCGTAAGTGATCTACAAAAAAAATATTTACTTAGGATACATATGATGGTATTGAGAAAGTTGAAAATAGTGTAACCCTTCACCTACATCAGTGGTCAGTCATTTCTTCTCTTAGTTTTAGCTTCTATACATCTAGTTAGATAGAACATGATGTATAGGCCGGAAGGCTCGTAGTGTATGGGCTTCTGATTTTAAGTTTTAATGGGTTATCAATTCAGGGTTACAATGTAAATGAGCAGTAAAAACAGATTTAAAGTTCTTAAATGGACAGTCAAGTCCAAAATAAACTTTCATGATTCAAATAGGGCATGTAATTTTAAATAACTTTCCAATTTACTTTTATTACCAATTTTGTTTTTTTCTCTGGGTATTCTTAGTTGAAAGCTAAACCTAGGAGGTTCATATGCTAATTTCTTAGACCTTGAAGGCCGCCTCTAATCTGAATGTATTTTGACAGTTTTCACCACTAGAGGGCCTTAGTTCATGTGTTTCATATAGATAACATTGAGCTCATGCATGTGAAGTTTCCTAGGAGTGAGCACTGATTTGCTAAAATGCAAGTCTGTCAAAAGAACTGAAATAAGGGGGCAGTTTGCAGAGGCTTAGATACAAGGTAATCACAGATGTAAAACGTGCATTATATCTCTGTTGGTTATGCAAAACTGGGGAATGGGTAATAAAGGGATTATCTATCTTTTTAATGAACAAAAATGCTGGTGTTGACTGTCCCTTTAAGGACAAATTCCCAAGCCTTAAAGGTTCACATATTGGAATAGATAACGAGTGGCACGCTAACTGTAGCACGCAAGTTATATTGGGTATTTCTCGGCTCTTTTCGAGTGGCAGAAATAGCGCACATATTACGAGTTGAAAGTAAACACGTTCGCTTAAATGCAATCGAATTTTAACGCTCTTCAGGTTAGCGCAAACAGAGCTCTGGTTAACTGTAATGCAATAAAAAAAGTTGCACAATACACATTAAAAAACACATTTAACCATTTCATTGCTAACGACGGCTCAGAGCCGTCTCACCTTGAGGGAGATCTGGGGGCTCCCACCCGCTCCTACCCTGGTGATCGGGCCTGTATAGTGACAGGCATTGCCGGGATTTCATGTTATGAGCAGTGACATCACGCGCAATGATGTGATGACGTCACAGTGCAACTTTATTTATAAATAACAATCAGCCAGATTACGAGTTTTACGTTATGAGTGGCTCGCTAATAACTTAGTTATTTCCACCGCTCACCTTTAATAGCGCTGCTATTACAGGTTTGCAAAAAAAATGGCATTTGCGGGCGATATGGCAGCATTGAGCTCCATACCGCACACTAATACCAGCGCTGCTTTGACGTGCTTGTGCACAATTTCCCCATAGACATCAATGGGGAGAGCCGGCTAAAAAAAAGCCTAACACCTGCAATGACGGAGCGTAAAGCTCCGTAAACCAGCCCCATTGATGTCTATAGGGAAAGAAAATGTATGTTTAAACCTAACACCCTAACATAAACCCTGAGTCTAAACACCCCTAATCTGCCGTCCTCGACATCGCTGACACCTACATTACACTTATTAACCCCTATTCTGTCACCCCCACCTACATAAATGTATTAACCCCTAATCTGCCGCCCCCAACGTCGCTGCCGCCACTATACAAAAGTTATTAACCCCTAAACCTCTGGCCTCCCACATCACTAACACTAAATAAATATATTAACCTAACCCTAAGTCTAACCCTAACATAACCCTAAACCTAACATCCCTAACTTTAATATAATAAAAATAATTTTAAATAAAACCTACTATTAATAACTTAATAATTCCTATTTAAAAAATAAATACTTACCTGTAAAATAAACCCTAAGCTAGCTACAATATAACTAATAGTTATATTGTAGCTATCTTAGGTTTTATTTTTATTTCACAGTTAAGTTTGTATTTATTTTAACTAGGTAGACTAGTTAGCAAATAGTTATTAACTATTTACTAGCTACCTAGTTAAAATAAAGACAAATTTACCTGTAAAATAAAACCTAACCTGAGTTACACTAACACCTAACATTACAATAAAATTAAAATTAAATTAAAAAAATACATTTATCTAAATTACAAAAAATAATAAACACTAAATTACACAAAATAAAAAAGAAATGATCAAAAATAAAAATGAATTACTCCTAATCTAATAGCCCTATCAAAATAAAAAAAACCTAGCCTACACTAAACTGCCAATAGCCCTAAAAAGGGCCTTTTGCAGGGCTTTGCCCCAAAGAAATCAGCTCTTTTACCTGTAAAAAAAATACAAACAACCCCCCAACAGTAAAACCCACCACCCACACAACCAAACCCCCCAAATAAAATCCTATCTAAATAAACCTAAGCTAACCATTGCCCTGAAAAGGGCATTTGGATGGGCATTGCCCTTAAAATGGCATTTAGCTCTTTTACGTTGCCCAAAACCCTAAGCTAAAAATAAAACCCACCTAATAAACCCTTAAAAAAACCTAACACTAACCCCTGAAGATCCACTTACAGTTTTTGAAGACCGGACATCCATCCTCATTAAGGCTGGCGATGTCTTCATCCAAGCGACAAGAAGTCCTCAACGAAGCCGGGAGAAGTCTTCATCCAAGCGGCAAGAAGTCATCATCCAGACGGCATCTTCTATCTTCATCCTTCCGACTCGGAGTGGCTCCATCTTCAAGACATCCGGAGTGGAGCATCCTCTTTTTTTTATTTTAAATAGGAATTATTTAGTTATTAATAGTGGGTTTTATTTAGATTTTTTATAATTATATTTAAGTTAGGGGGTGTTAGGGTTAGGGGTTAATAGGTTTATTATAGCGGCTGAGTGGGCAGATGGCAGATTAGGGTTAATTATATTTAATAGTGTTTTTATGCAGGAAGGCGGCAGTTTATGGGGTTAATAATTTTATTCTAGTGGTGACGATGTCGGGGAGTGGCGGAATAGGGGTTAATAAATGTTTTAAGTGTTTGCAATGCGGAAGGGCCTCAGTTTAGGGGTTACTAGGTAGTTTATGGGCGTTAGTGTACTTTGTGACAGTTTAGTTATGAGTTTTATGCTACATTTTTGTAATGTAAAACTCATAACTGACTTTAGATGGCGGTACAAATCTTGTCAGTATAGGCTGTACCGCTCACTTTTTGGCCTCCCAGGCAAAACTTGTAATATCGGAGCTATGGAAGTCCCTTTGAAAAAGGACGTTTTTAAAAGTGCGTTATTGACGTTGCGTGACGGACAAAAAAGTGTGCGGTACGGGGGGGGAGTGGAGCAAGCCTGTTTCAGAGCAGTTGCATGTACCTGAAGCTCCAAACAGTTATGGGCTGAATAATAACAAAAAATGCCATAATATGACACAGATTTGACCACAGGAGTGAGATAAGGTATCGAGATTAGGAGGCTGACAGAAAACAAAACAGACCCTGCTGAAGGACTGTGGAAAATTGATTTTTAGATCACTACTAGTCGGCTGAAAGATGCGGACGCCATCTTGAGAACCACATCTGTAGGCCTAAAGTGAACAAGATACGTTGCGTTTGGGAGAGACAGAGGAGGGATAAATACGTTTACAGCTTCCAGATCACCAGCGCTTCCCCCAACCACTTGGCTAGAACGGCTGTGTAGGAACTGTCTTACTCCCTGTATACTTAACCGATCATGGAGGAACTACATGCGTTGCTACGGACACTCCTAGTGGACCTAGGACACAAGATAGACAATAGCTTTGAGGAGCTAACAGCACTATGTAAGAACACTATCAATCATGATCTCACTTTGGCCACCCATAGTATACTGCGGGCCCTACCGAGACTGCACAGTCTTCCTATAAACTCACTGGAGCTACCTATAAGTGAACAGCACATAACAGATGGGGCCTCTTGCCATACAGATGGTGCCGCTTACACCAGACCGCTACATCTCACGCGCAGTGTACCTATGGAACTACGGAACCGGGGTCCCACCTGGAGTGTCATAGACGGTCGATGGGAGGTTATCTGGAAATGGAGAGAGATGATTGCTACAAAGGTGATCTCCATTCCGCTACCATCAAGCTAACAGCCCTGAACATTTAACAGAAGGTATTTTGTCCTTGTCTGCTGATCAAGCTGATATACATATTGTCCAGAATTATCCCGTAACCGGCTTTATCCGTAGTCTCACTATAGGTATCCTTGTTGACGACCTCAGATCCGGTATTGGCTAACTTTATAACTGGAGATCGATGACCTACTCTGCCATCTTTAACAGCAGGGATATTACTGATCTTAGACTCACAGACTGAACATGTAATGCACTCCTACGCATCAGTTTTATGATCTCATTCGGGGTTAAAGTTTCGCCAGAAGTAGAGAGACTTTCCTAATATCTGCAGACTTGGGGCACACTGTTTAATTGGACTTGATTATTGTTCTCCACCGGGTTTGAAATGCTTTGTCATTCTATCCCAGTTATCTGTTAATGTATGTATATGCACTTATTGAAATAGCACAGTTTGCTGCTAGATATCTGTAAAGCTCCGCAGTTATGTTTTGATTATACATCTTGTAATTCTGAGGTGACATTTGGTGACTACTCCTAACTGCTTGTTACCCTTTTCATAATTTTCTCAGCTACTGAAACACACGCAAGATAGGATGCAATGGGGTCACTTAAACATAAGCAAGTGCTCACTGCTAAATGTTTGCCTGCCACGTACCTGATTTTAACCTGTTACAATACATTTTCTTTTTTTATAACAGCCCTTCACTCTGGAGTCTCTCAGAAGTCTTTGTAGTGCTGCTGTTACATTGCTTTTTGCCTACCTGATTTCGGTCCTCCTGGCCGTTTTTACAATTAGCACCCGTAGCCAAAATCGGATAGTTTAGTCCTACTACTGCTCGGTGCCGTCATTCAGCCTCACTTTGGATCTGCAGCGGCGGATGGTGTGTTTGTTAAAAGAGTGCAATGGTGGCTGCTGTATCCAGACGGGGCTTTGCAGTGTTTTGCAGTATATGTAGGTAACATCCCTTTCTACACAGGCATATTTTTAGCAACTACGCCGACAAAGATATACCATGTTATCTACCAAGCTATATGGTTCTCTAAGCTATAGTACCCTATTCCTACTACCAATTTGATCATCTAAACCAGGTTATCCAACCTTGCATATCATAGACCCTAGAGTTCAGTCGATTTTGGTAATATTTAGAATTTCAGGTGCTGCTCTATACCGTATTGAAACTATTGATTCCACTTCATACACAATTTACCACTGTCCTTATAGTTGTTGGTGATCTGGTTTATACTGGTCCCATTTCATAGATGCCTTGTCAGCGTTTAGAATGTCCAAAGTTCTATCCTTTCCCTCAGCCGGCGAGGGAGGGATGGATTCTAATCAATAGTGTGAAGCAACAGTACATAGATTCATGCTCTGAATCTATTTCATTCTATATTCCTGATAGAGTATTACTGCTAGTGACACCAACATACTACCTTATCCATGTGTTGTGTATGGAAATATTAAAGCTAGCCCATTTATTTTAGGCTTATCATAATCCAGCTCCACTAAAGTTGTTCTTCCCATATCAGGTAAACTTTTTTTTTGCTTCAGATGATAACCTCTCCCCCCCCACATCCCATCTTATATTATATCATTTAACCCTATATTGCCATATATCGGATGTTGTCCACTTATGGTCCATATGCGACCGCTATATTTCAGGCGGTATTTACCCGCTGAAAAATTACCATGAAAGTGTCATTAGGCCCAATAGGGTCTTTGATGTGACTACTGTATCCCAGCATCTATATCTCCTATATCAAAGGGTTAATGAGTGGCCAGATAACTAGTCATTTATAGAAACTATTGTATACATAAAATGGAGGTTTCAGTCAATATTGTGATACTTCCTGTGTTTATTTTCTCTTTTAAAAATTGCATTGTATTGTGCCCTCTGTCAGACTGCTGTTATCTACGATATGCACCATTCATTGTACGTTTCCTTTTTGTTCTGCAAAACCTAAATAAAAGATTTATTAAAAAAAAAAAAAAGTGTGCGGTACACCTGTACCTGCAAGACTCATAATAGCAGCGGTAAGGAAAAAGCGTTATGAAGCTTTTTCACGCATAATGCAAAACTCGTAATCTAGCTGACAGTTAAGAATAGGAGAAGGGGGCATACTGCTTAGATGCCTGTATCTCGGGCATCTAAGCAGCTACAGACCCCCAAGACCCACTGTTGGAAAGGTAATCGCCTACCTAACCTTTCCAGTAGTGTAAGTCTTGGGAATCTGGAAAAAAAAAGTAAAAAAAATATTTCAAAAAATAAAAAAAAACTTTAAAACAGCTTAGCACCCAGGTGGGAAAGTGCTCTACTCCTAAGTCGGAGGAAGCATATAACTCACGGATCTTGCAGGAAAAACAGGTACACAGGAACCGGCTTTTTCTCACCATCAAGACATTCATACAGCACCACCAACGCCGTGCTTGTCGAAGCCAGAGGAAACAGCCTCGTCCTCATTCCATCTGTAGCCACAAGTCAGCAAGCCGCACAGCACGTCTGTGACGTGTTCACTACCGCTCCGCCAATCCTGAATTGAATAAGCCGAAAATTGTGCTCCAGCACTTAGGTAATGAGAACAAACCCAAAAATACAAAGGGTAATTGGAACACTGCTCCGGAATGAGTCCCAGATAATTTTAAAGGGGAAATCAATTAGATAGAACAAAAAAAAAGGCAAATAATCTGGAACTATAGAAGTAAAACGTCCAACTTTAATGGTCCATTTAAAAGCATAACAATAATCAGAAAAAAGCGTCTGACATGTTTCGGCCGGATGGCCTTACTCATAGACTTAAGCTCAGTTTGATTACCACCATATTTAAGAACAAAACTGACATGCTATTGGACACTACTAATTAAATTAAATGTATTGCAAATGTGTTGAGAAATATGCTAAACACAAACAAGTTAAGACGAATGTTAAACTCAGACAAGTGAATAGCTGCACATCTTACTAACCATCTAATGGATACATACATTGTTCTTCAAAAAAGCACATACATACAGGAAGAAACTGTCAATGTCATATATACAAACATATATATCAACAGCATATGTAACATAGTATACTTACACAACCTAAATTTCAAAATATGGAAAACCTTATGAAAAAGGAAATAAGGTTAAAATGGGACAAGTGGACACTTGAAAGATACATGAGATAGAAAATGGTTCCTAGGGGGTTGAGAATTAAAAAATTCCCTACTTTTCTAAGTGAAGATTTGGATTTTGTTAAAAGATGGAATGATTCGCTCTCTGAATGTTCCTTCAAACTAATGTCACTCATAATGGAGTATAAAGATAGTCAGCTGTTGGAGGTCAGGGAGCGCATCATTGCACTACAGAGAGAGTTAGATCTAAATATTTTAGAAAATAATTATAAAGATTTTGATATCATACTGACTAATAGTATAACACAGTTAAAAAAGGACCTTATACAGTCTAAGCATGAAAAATGTATACGAGATCAAACAGATTACAACCAAAATAAAGTATATATCTGGCAAAAGCAAACTAGAAATAGGTCTTGGGACCGTAGACGCAGATGGAGACAAAATAGAGAAAATAAACAAAAAGAGACAGATACATGGAGTGGTAATGATTCAGAAGAGAATACATATTCAGATCAAGGCAATTCTGACAATGATTCCATAAGGGCACAAGGGGCTATACCAAAATCAATTTAAAAAAAAAAAACAGGATAATACGCAGAAAGTAGTCTCTTTTACTACATAGCAAATTAATAAATATCAGGCATCTTTGGGACCAGTAACGGTACATAGAGATTCTGATGAAAGGAGTCAAATAGATCAGGTTTTTTGCCCACCCCCAGTGATCACTGTGGCTCGAGGGGGAGGGGTACAAAGAGGCAGACGAAATGCAAGACCTCAACAGTCAAGGTACACCCTAAGGAGAGGGGGAGGGGTACAAAGAGGCAGACAAAATGCAAGGCCTCAACAGTCAAGGTACACCCTAAGGAGAGGGGGAGGGAAACAAAGAGGCAGACAAAATGCAAGGCCTCAACAGTCAAGGTACACCCTAAGGAGAGGGGGAGGGCAGAACAAGTACCAGCCACAACAATGAATACAACTAACATAGATACCCCAGTCCCTATTTGTACTGATAATGTAATTAATCTTACAGATTATCAATTGAGCAAAGCTGAATTACAAGTATTAAGTTATGGTCAGACGCTTTTTTCTGATTATTGTTATGCTTTTAAATGGACCATTAAAGTTGGACGTTTTACTTCTATAGTTCCAGATTATTTGCCTTTTCTTCTATCTATCTATCTATCTATCTATCTATCTATATATATATATAATGGAGATAACACCATGAGATCTCCAACATTACTTAAATGAGTATTGCTTTTTCTCTGGAAAGAAGCTTCATCAAGCAGCAATTTAAACCTACCTTCTGCTCATGAGAGTCAAATAACTCAAACCAGCTTTTTAGAAGTGGTTTTACTTGTTGCATTGCTGGGCATTGCTGTCTTGAAAACAGTATTTGGAAGCAAAAACCATGATAATGAATATCTTACCCATAGTTCCCTGGTTCATTGGTAATAGTGTATACAGGATACTTCTGGGATAAGCAAGCGAGGATACTTGCCAAGATCTGCACATTTTCTTATCAATAATTCTTTATTTTTTAAATATGTGTGTGTGTGTGTGTGTGTGTGTAAATATATATTATGCACACACTGATAATGAGTATCCTGCACTGAACATTTATTCACTGTACTGTATAATAATGTAAGTTTCTATACACGCTAGTCTATAGAAATATGATGTGTAAGTATACTCTGATAACTATGCTGTTTTGTATAATGATGGACTCTCTATACACTGGTTGCTATGGGCCCTGGTGTCACTGTATCTGTTGCACCATTGGTGTCCCGCTGCTGACTAGGAACCCATGACAATTTTTCTTTGAAAGTATACTCAGATTTATGAAGTCTGCATACGGGATCAGCATACATTTTCTTGATGAGTGGATATACAGTTATACATTTATTTATGTAGCGTTTTCATTAAAAACAATAACTGTATAATTAATGATTGAAAAATTCTAGAAAATGTTCTAATTAAAAGTCTAATGTATATCATTAGATTGCTATGATATTTGTGCAGCATTTGAATTGTAAGAAATCTTACAGGGAGAAAAAATGATTTTCTTGCAGAAAGTGTTTTTTGTTACTCAAGGCAAGTGTGCCATCTGCTGGAGAAAATGGTTATAGCAAATAAATGCTAAAGTAATCCGGAAAAAAAAAAAAAGAGTGTTTCTAAAATAGAATACATTTACTGGTTACATAAATGACACAATAGTAACTGTTGTGCTCTATTCAAATGATTCTTTACTATCTGATAATTTGTAAAATACTTCATTAGTAAAGGGGTAATATTTATTACATATTTTTTATTACTAATTATAAGGTTGTAAAACATATTTTGAATCTGCCATACTTTACTTTCGTATAGCAATAAACTTTGTAATATACTTTCATTATTTATTTTGTCCTTGTGTTTTGTGATGCAAAATGTCATGCTTTAATTTAGTGCAGAGTGTATTTTTTTAATTAGTGACTTACCATCATTTTAACACCTGGAAGTATAAGTAAAGTCACACTCCAGAGACAAAAGCATTGCAGTTTCTGAGCAGAACAGAGCGGGCAAATTGATGGGTTGTGTGGTTGCCATGCTCTGCTAGGGAGCTGCAAACCAGCTTGTGTGGACTTTATTTATGAGTTTAACTCCTTTGCAGAGATTAAACATAAAGGTCTAGATTCAGGGGCGTATTTTGGCCTTGGCAAACAAGCTACTTACCTAGGGCGACAAGTCAAAAGTCAAGAAGATGCAAGGGACTATTTGGGTAAGAACGGTTAGTGTAGATTGTATACATCCCTGAAAAGTAGAGTCTTTATTGAAAACAAGGGGATAGTCTTGTGAAGAGGGGCAAAGAGTTTCATAAGACCATTCTGGAGAGGTCCAGTAGACAGGAATGTAAGGAGGAACATTAGGGGAGGAGACAAGGTGGTCATGGGCACAGTGAATGGAATGGGTGAGAGAGTATCTGCAGACAAAACAGAAATATAGAAGCAGTGTTATTGAGGGCCATGAATATTATGCTCAGAATCAGCCTGGCAGAGGCATTCAATATATACAAAGGGGATCACTTGAGCACTAAGCAATTGGTGCGCAAAAAATCCAATCAAGTAGTAGAGTTTCTTCATCTAGTTCTGTGCTATACTATTTTAAAAAATTAAGCATAAAACAGGTCACAGAAGTTCACACATACTGTATATATACACACATACCTACATACACACATACTGTATATTTACACACATACCTACATACACACATACTGTATATATACATACATACCTACATACACACATACTGTATATTTACACACATACCTACATACACACATACTGTATATTTACATACATACCTGCATACACACATACTGTATACAGTATATACACATATACACACATACTGTATATAAACACACATACCTACATACACACATACTGTATATTTACACACATTCCTACATACACATACTGTATACAGTATATACTTAACATACTGTATATTTACACACATACTGTATGTTTACACACATACCTACATACACACATACTGTATACAGTATATACACACATACTGTATATATACACACATACCTACATACACACATACTGTATGTTTACACACATACCTACATACACATACTGTATACAGTATATACTTAACATACTGTATATTTACACACATACTGTATGTTTACACACATACCTACATACACACATACTGTATACAGTATATACACACATACTGTATATATACACACATACCTACATACATACACATACTGTATATTTACACACATACCTACATACACACATACTGTATATTTACACATACTGTATATATACACACATACTGTATATTTACACACATACCTACATACACATACTGTATACAGTATATACTTAACATACTGTATATTTACACACATACTGTATGTTTACACACATACTGTATACAGTATATACACACATACTCTATATATACACACATACTGTATAGTTACACACATACCTACATACACATACTGTATACAGTATATACTTAACATACTGTATATTTACACACATACTGTATGTTTACACACATACTGTATACAGTATATACACACATACTGTATATATACACACATACTGTATAGTTACACACATACCTACATTCACATACTGTATACAGTATATACTTAACATACTGTATATTTACACACATACTGTATGTTTACACACATACTGTATACAGTATATACACATACTGTATATATACACACATACCTACATACACATACTGTATATTTACACACATACCTACATACACATACTGTATACAGTATATACACACATACACACATACTGTATATATACACAAATACCTATATACTGTATATAGTAGACATGTGCACAGAGTAAAAAAAAATTGTTTCGTCTTCATTAGTTAAAGGGACACTGAACCCCAAAAAATTATTTTGTAATTCAGAAAGAGCATGCAATTTTAAGCAACTTTCTAATTTACTCCTATTCTCAAATTTTCTTCGTTCTCTTGCTATCTTTATTTGAAAAAGAAGGCATATAAGCTTTTTTTGGGTTCAGAACTCTGGACAGCACTTTTTTATTGGTTAATGAATTTATCCACCAATCAGCAAGGACAACCCAGGTTGTTCACTAAAAATGGGTCGGCATCTAAACTTACATTCTTGCATTTCAAATAAAGATACCCAGCAGGGATAGGCACAGACAAAGGCTGTGGCGGACAATTTCCAAAGTACAGACCTTAGTGAAGGACACCAAGGTACATTTGAAATTAAAAACATTATTTTATAGTGCTTGGTGTTATTATACTGATGCAGATACCACTGATCCAATAACCAGCCCTCCTCTGGCTATACCCATGAGCCAGTGTCACTACTGTATCATTATATAGTGCTTGGTGTTATTATACTGATGCAGATACCACTGATCCAATAACCAGCCCTCCTCTGACTATACCCATGTGCCAGTGTCACTACTGTGTCATTATATAGTGCTGGGTGTTATTATACTGATGTAGATAACACTGATCCTATAACCAGCCCTCCTCTGGCTATACCCATGTGCCAGTGTCACTACTGTGTCTTTGTATAGAGCTGGGTGTTATTATACAGATGCAGATACCACTGATCCTATAACCAGCCCTCCTCTGGCTATACCCATGAGCCAGTGTCACTACTGTATCATTATATAGTACTGGGTGTTATTATACTGATGCAGATACCACTGATCCTATAACCAGCCCTCCTCTGACTATACCCATGTGCCAGTGTCACTACTGTGTCATTATATAGTGCTGGGTGTTATTATACTGATGCAGATACCACTGATTCTATAACCAGCCCTCCTCTGGCTATACCCATGAGCCAGTGTCACTACTGTGTCTTTGTATAGTGTTTGGTATTATTATACTGATTCAGATACCACTGATTCTATAACCAGCCCTCCTCTGGCCATACCCATGTGCCAGTGTCACTACTGTGTCATTATAAAGCGCTGGGTGTTATTATACTGATGCAGATACCACTGATCCTATAACCAGCCCTCCTCTGGCTATACCCATGTGCCAGTGTCACTACTGTGTCATTATATAGTGCTGAGTGTTATTATACTGATGCAGATACCACTGATCCTATAACCAGCCCTCCTCTGGCTATACCCATGTGCCAGTGTCACTATTGTATCATTATATAGTACTGGGTGTTATTATACTGATGCAGATACCACTGACCCTATAACCAGCCCTCCTCTGGCTATACCCATGAGCCAGTGTCACTACTGTGTCATTATATAGTGCTGGGTGTTATTATACTGATGCAGATACCACTGATCCTATAACCAGCCCTCCTCTGGCTATACCCATGAGCCAGTGTCACTACTGTGTCTTTGTATAGTGCTTGGTGTTATTATACTGATGCAGATACCACTGATCCTATAACCAGCCCTCCTCTGGCTATACCCATGTGCCAGTGTCACTACTGTGTCATTATATAGTGCTGGGTGTTATTATACTGATGCAGATACCACTGATTCTATAACCAGCCCTCCTCTGGCTATACCCATGTGCCAGTGTCACTACTGTGTCATTATATAGCGCTGGCTGTTATTATACTGATGCAGATACCACTGATCCTATAACCAGCCCTCCTCTGACTATACCCATGTGCCAGTGTCACTACTGTGTCTTTGTATAGAGCTGGGTGTTATTATACTGATGCAGATACCACTGATCCTATAACCAGCCCTCCTCTGGCTATACCCATGAGCCAGTGTCACTACTGTGTCATTATATAGTGCTGGGTGTTATTATACTGATGCAGATACCACTGATCCTATAACCAGCCCTCCTCTGGCTATACCCATGTGCCAGTGTCACTACTGTGTCATTATATAGTGCTGGGTGTTATTATACTGATGCAGATACCACTGATCCTATAACCAGCCCTCCTCTGGCTATACCCATGTGCCAGTGTCACTACTGTGTCATTATATAGCGCTGGCTGTTATTATACTGATGTAGATAACACTGATCCTATAACCAGCCCTCCTCTGGCTATACCCATGCGCCAGTGTCACTACTGTGTCATTATATAGTGCTTGGTGTTATTATACTGATGTAGATACCACTGATCCTATAACCAGCCCTCCTCTGGCTATACCCATGTGCCAGTGTCACTACTGTGTCTTTGTATAGAGCTGGGTGTTATTATACAGATGCAGATAAACATCCAGTATTTCACTCAGGCTTTATTTATTCCATAACTTATCACCCAATATCGCTAGCAGTCTCTTGACAAGCCACTAACTTTATTCACACTACATATTTTTTTTTATTCCTATTATTTAATCAGAAAGAAAAGATATACTAAGGTTGTGGCGGACACTGCAAGGGCTTGTCATGGACACCAGAGTCCGTGTATGGACACCTTGCCTATCCCTGATACCAAGAGAATGAAGAAAATCTGATAATAGGAGTAAATTAGAAAGTTGCTTAAAATTTCATGCTCAATCTGAAAAACGAAAGAAAAATTTTGGTTACAGTGTCCCTTTAAATAAATAATGTAGTTTCGGCAAATTAGTTATGTTAAGTTAAATCGTTTTCAGATCCATTCGTTATTTTGATTCAATTTGTTATTTTGGATCCATTCTTTATTTGTATTCATTATACTATTCTAAAGTTTAGAATAGAATAATGAATATAAATAAAGAATGGATCTGAAAAAACAATTTAACTTAACATAAGGAATATGCCGAAACAAAATTATCTAAACCGCCGTCTCCCGACATCTCCAAAACGAAATAAACCTATTAACCTAGAAACCGCGGTACCCCCCACATCACCAACAATAACTAAATCTATTAACCTCTAAACTGGCATAACCCCACATTGTCAACACTAAATAAAGCTAATAACATCTAAACCGCCACCCCCCCAAATCGCCAACACTAACTAAACCTATTAATCTCTAAACCGCCGCCCCCCCCCACATCGCAAACACTAAATACAATACACTTATTAACCTCTAAAATGCTGTCCCCCCCACATTGCAACTAGCTAAATTAAAGTATTAACCCCTAAACCTAACACCCCCTAACTTTAACATAAATAAAATACACCTAAAGTAAACATCCATATCACCATCTTTCTCCAGAGTGGGAACATTCTCTGCTCGCACTCTGGGAACAGAGGGATCGCTAGGTTCACTATCAACAGGTGCAAGCTGTAACTGAGACTCTCTCTCAGACTGTCATTCAGCAGCCTGTCTTTCAGCTGCCAAAGACTCTCTCTGAGCTTCCCTAGCACCCTGTCTCTCAGCTGCTTCCACAGCAGCCTGTCTCTCAGCTGCAGTAGCCTGTCTCTTGGCTACAGCAGTCTGTTGTTCAAGAAATTTTGCAATCAGATCCATGAGCAAACTTGCATCCGCTGAGCCCATATGTTTCAGAACAGTTTGCAAATAACAGTCCAATGGATCCCCAGATCCTGATGAATCACTGCCCACAGCTGCAGACACCTCTCCTGAGGCTTCAGCTGATGTGGTCTGGCTGTTATCATATTCTGTGAGAAGTTGTATTAGTCCACCCTTCGATTTCCCACGGGATGGAATATTTATCTCCTGGCATAACAGTGCCAGCATTTCCTTGGTCTGCTGCTGGTATACCTGCATAGTAAAAAATAAAATAGAAAAACAGAGAATAGGGAAGGGGACTATTTGCAATGTGTGACTATATAATGCACAGAGTTTTAACCTTTGGAAATTTAGAGTCACAATTTCTTTTAGTACTGGGATTTTCACACTAGCAATTCAACAAGCACTAAAATCTAATAAAAAATTGTATCTACACCGCTGCCCACCAATTTGTGATGACTAGGGTTAACCAACCCTGCGCCAGTCACTTGTTTAGCACAGAAAAAAAGATGAGTAGAGACCACAAAAGAATGGGTATGCTCAAAAAATTGCTTTTATGCACTATTAGTAAATACTTGTATCAAGGTATATTAAAATGTAACTTTTAATTAGATTATTCATTTTTAAAAAAGCAGCAAAAAAAGTTTCTTGTTGCTCACACACACACACACCACCAGTGTAAAAATATGAGGTAAATAGTAACTTATGCTGAAACAAGTATTAACTAAATAATAGTGCTAGAGAGAAGAGACTGATATATTTGTTTTTCAACACCAGTGGGTACTGTGTCTTTAAATACTTTTGATCTATAGCTCAGCTTATATTATCAGCTTAGTTCTATTGCTTATGCTCAATACAGTAACAACATTAATGGTGTCACCACTCCTAGAGATACTAAGAGCATATCACTCTCTAGCGAAAATATATTATAACCATTTTTTACACTAGTTCAACATTAGCATCTTGTAACTGGAGGGCAGTTAAAATACAAAGAATCCCCTGATGCGGTTGCGTTTCACATACACTTCCTCAGAGGGGTACGCGTGGCTGCAAGGTGAGCTCTCTTATGACGTGGTAAGTACATGCCCCCTAATGCTGATAGGTTGCCAACTTCTGTGTCAATAGGTTACCGGAGATGTCAGTCAAGAATGTTATGATGTCTCATTGCCTAAATATTTTTTGCAAACAAAAATAGCATCTATTCCTCAGCTACTGATTAGGAATTATGAGTAAATATTAAAAAAACAATTGTAGTTTATAATCACCACTTTGTATTCTTTGCTAGATCCGCATATTATATATGTGCCATTTTGATGAAACGCCCACTGTTTTTACATATTATGAATCTTGTTCATAATTGGTGAAAGGCACACCGGAATCAGCCTATCACTGCCTTGTGTGACACACGCCTTATTTTGAGTTGTCAGAATATTTAATCTTGGTCTGTAGACATTGTTTTAACAGAATGAAGATGTACTTATAAAAGATGATGATTCCTTGTTCATACATTATTTATAGAAATATGGTTATTAATCGAAAAACAGTATAAGATGTAGTGAATAGTGCTTGTGTTTGCTAAAGTGCTAAAAAGAAATTAATTTTTATATAGTGATCTTAATAACTCTCCACTGATCGGATATTGTTACTAACATCTAATACAATGTCATTTACTAAATTGTCTATAAGTGATGCGACAACTTGTCTATTACCTAGTGCATATATGTGCAGTGTTGCCAGTACACATAATCCTTATAGTGAACAACAACTAAGTTGTGCAAAAAATAAAGAGATTGGACAAATCAGCACTAAGATGTATAGAAAAGCAACTGCTACCAACACTTTACAACATCATACCAGTGCTCATGCTCCCAGCACCCTTAGAGCCATTCCCAAAGGAGAGTTAATAAGATTGAGACGTAACTCTTCTAATGCTACAGAGTATAGACAGAAGGCAGTTAAACTATCCAACAGATTAAAAGAAAGAGGTTATAGGAACCGATCTGTAAAAAAGGAACACTCACAGGCTGTCAGGGTACCAGGAATCAGACTGAGATGAGAAGTGCAAAAATAATCACAACTTTATTAATAGCAAAAAATAATAAAAAGTCCACAAGTCAAATAACAAGCCAGGTGTCACACCCGTATGCAAATCTGAGGAATACAAAATAATTTCAGTATCAATGGTAAGACCTCAATTGCCGAGACAAAAATAAATCTATATTAATGTAGCAGAAAGTTACTGAAAAATACAATGACATGTTGTATCTTCATTTGTAACACCAAGCTGTGATTTCTATAATGGTGGTGTAAATAGTATTACCCTATAGCTGCCACATGTGCATAGGAATGCACTGAGGGAATGCAGCAGGGAAATCGGTTTACACCCCAGAGGTCAGATAAGGCATATAGGTAAAACAAAAAATAAAATATGATGCACAACTTCTATAAAAAATAATCAATAGTTAGTGCAACAAATGTAAGTGAATGAGGTGTGATTGAAAAAATAAGAATAAAGTCTTATAGGAAAGTATGAACGTTGTAAATTGTCCAATTAGCATAAAAACTGAATATGAGTGGAATTTAGGTGCAGGATACCACAGCAAAATAATTATGAAGTTTAGGCTTACCGGAGAATCAATTCGTTTGAGAGAGCTGTGCGATACAATGTATGGTTATAGAACGCTGTGTTAGTCCGACTGTGCTGAAGTTGGCGTGTGACGTCACAGCCTCGTGGCTTGGATGAGCGTGGTTGTATCGCAGCTGACTGCCG
This sequence comes from Bombina bombina, assembly GCF_027579735.1. Classification (NCBI taxonomy): domain Eukaryota; kingdom Metazoa; phylum Chordata; class Amphibia; order Anura; family Bombinatoridae; genus Bombina; species Bombina bombina. The sequence goes on along the minus strand of NC_069503.1, from coordinate 894,365,735 downwards.
ATGCAGTGTAATCCGGAGTAGAGAAAATAAAGAGCAGTAGAGATGACAAAGTGTTAGAGAGCGCTGTGGATTAATAGCAATAATATAATTTTACCAGATGCTGAATCGTAGGAAATGTGAACAGTCTTCACTTTGATATTTTGATCTGGTTGCGAGGATCCTTCTGTTGAAAACTCAGTACAGAGCAGGAGTTGGCTTGTAGTGTATGAGAGGTATAACTTCAATACTAAGCCATTTGTGAAGTGGGAGGCAACCTTAAATAGGGTGGAGAGGATAAGGTGAGCAGAAAATTAAAGGGATAGTGATTTCTGACAGGTAGTATGAGAGGAAACCCTGACAGAATCCCCCATCTAATGAGCAACTCCAGGTGCTCATGGTCCAGGGCGATCAGGGTTTCTTTGATGGAAACTGGAAACCAGACGAGGTGCTGAAATGTTGCTGGCAGGTTCCCAAGAGTCTTCCTCCTTGGAGTATCCCTTCCAGCTGATGAGGTATTGTAGAGCTCCTCGGTACAGGAGGGAGTCGAGAATAGATCTTATTTCATACTCGACATTTGGATCAATGGTAATGGTTGGAGTAGACCGTTGATTTGAGATACGTCTAACCTCCCTATAGGGTTTTAGTAGGGAGACGTGAAATGTTGGGTGAATCTTTATTGTATCAGGTAACTTGAGGCGAACAGCATTAGGATTGATCACTTTCTCAACTGGGTATGGTCCAACGAAAAGAGGGGAGAGTTTTCTGGATGGAGTATTCAATCTCAAGTTTTTTGTAGAAAGCCATACTAAGTCGCCTATTTGGTAGACTGGAGGAGTTCTTCTGTGTTTATCATAGTAATGTTTTTGTATGTCTTTGGCCCGTTTTATGGAGGATTCGATAGATTTGAAGTTAGAGGAGATGGAGTCAGACAATTCCGAGATGCTGGGAGAGAGGGACTGAGAAGTAGGTAACAACTGAAAAGAAGGGTGAAAACCATAATTTGCAAAGAACGGGGTTTGATTGGTAGTGGAATGTAACGTATTATTATAACAGAATTCGGCATAAGGTAAAAGTTCAGACCAATGGTCTTGTTGTGTAGAACAGAATGCTCTCAAGAATTGTTCAAGCCACTGATTACATCTTTCCGTCTGTCCATTTGTTTGTGGATGATAGGCAGTAGTAAGTCTTCTGTCAATGTTGAATATTTTACAGAATTGCGACCATAACTTGCTGGAGAATTGTGTGCCTCGATCGGAAAGGATAGTAGTGGGTATACCATGGTATTTGATGACATTGGAAATAAGTAAACGGATAGTCTCCATAGCAGTAGGTAGTTTGTTATATGGAATAAAATGACACATTTTTGTGAACAAATCCACAACAACAAGAATGGTGGTATTTTTTGAGGAAAGAGGTAGGTCAACAATAAAATCAAGTGCAATGTCAGACCATGGCCTCTTTGGTGTAGGTAGAGAAAGTAGCAAACCATAGGGGGGCTGTTTTTCCTTTTTTGAAACTATACATGTACCACAAGTTTGAACATGGTTCTTTATGTCAGTGGACATGTGAGGCCACCAATAGTTTCTGTTAACTAATTCTAAAGTCTTGGTAATGCCTGGATGCCCAGCGAGTACAGAGTCATGTACAGAATGGAGGAGAGTAGATCTGAGAGTAGGTGGGATGTATAATTTAGAGTTGAAGTAGTAACAGCCGTCAGGTTTGATAGTAAGATCAAGCTTCGCCTTTGTTTGATCGTTTCTTTGTTCGATTTTTAGGATAGGCAGGGAGTTAGTGGTGAAACAGAGAAAATTTTGAGGTGGGATAAGAGATTGTTGAAGGGATGGTGAAGGTTTGTCCACTGGCATACGTGAGAGGGCATCCGCCTTCTGATTTTTTCCAGATGGGCGAAAAGTAATTAGGTAATTAAACCTTGATAGGAATAGATTCCAGCGGACTTGTCTAGCAGATAAGGTCCTAGTAGACTTTAGGTACTGTAAGTTCCTATGGTCGGTATAAATTAGAATAGGAATAGCAGTCCCTTCCAACAGGTGTCGCCAATGTTCCAAAGATAGCTTTATAGCAAGTAACTCTTTATCCCCGATGGGATAGTTTTGTTCAGCCAAATTCAGGGTTCGTGAGTAGTAGGCGACAGGGTGTAGGGGTTTTTTCAAATCTTCCCTCTGAGACAAGATTGCGCCTACTGCATAGTTGGATGCATCGACTTCCAGGACGAATTGATATTTTGGGTCAGGGAAGCGGAGGATGGGAGCGGTGGTAAATTTTTCCTTGAGGAAATCAAATGCTTTTTGAGCATCAGGGGACCATTTGAAAGTTCTATTGGATTTTGTTAATGAAGTAAGTGGAACTGTGAGCTTGGAGAAATTTTTTATAAACTTTCGATAAAAGTTCGCAAATCCCATAAAACTTTGTACCTGTTTTTTTTGTTTTAGGGATGGGCCACTGTAGAATTTTATTGATTTTGTTGTCCTCCATACGAATGCCTGCTGGGGAAATTTCGTAACCTAGAAATGAAATAGACTGCGAATTGAATATACATTTTTCAGCCTTTGCGTATAGATGGTTACTTCTAAGTCTGGAGAGAACTTGTTTAACATGAGTGATATGTTCAGATAAGGACTTGGAGTATACTAGTATATCATCCAGGTAGATGACGATGTAAACATCCAGGATATCTCTGAACACGTCATTGATAAGATGCTGAAAAGTAGCAGGGGCATTACATAACCCAAATGGCATGACGACGTATTCGAACAATCCGTAACGAGTTCGAAACGCCGTCAACCATTCATCCCCAGATCTTATTCGGATTAGGTTGTAAGCCCCCCTTAGGTCTAATTTAGTGAAGTATTTGGCCCCTTCAAGTCTCTCTATGAGCTCCGGAATCAACGGTAAAGGGTACCTATTTTTTATGGTAATCTGATTCAATTTTCTATAGTCGATTATGGGTCTTAGTGAACCGTCTTTATTTTTCACGAAAAATATCCCCGCACCTGCGGGAGAAGTAGAGGGGCGAATGAAGCCTTTTTTTAGATTTTCATGGATATAAGTTTTTAGATGCAGAAGTTCGGGGTTCGACAGAGGGAATATATGCCCACAGGGTATTTCAGATCCTGGAATGATATCAATGGGACAATCGTATTTACGATGAGGGGGTAGGTTTTCACTTTCTGTCTTACTAAAAACATCAATGTACTCTTTGTACACATCAGGTACAAGGTTTTCAGGTGACACTTCGGTTGTCTGTAGGATAGTGACCGGAAAACAATTGTTAATACAGTAAGGAGAAGAGAAGGTCAGTGAGTTGTTAGACCAGTTTATAGTTGGATTGTGAGTTTTAAGCCATTGAATACCCAGAACCACAGGAGAGACAGGTGAACAGATTACATCAAAAGTAATAAATTCTCTATGGTGGTCAGTGGTACTCACCAGGAGGGGTACGGTTTCATAGACCACAGGACCAGTGGTGATTTCTCTACCATCTATCCCCCTAAGAAAAACAGGAGACTTTTTCTGAGTTAGTGGTATTTTATTTACAGTGACATATTCCTTATCTATGTATGAGGCAGTGGCTCCGGAATCAACTATCGCGGATGCGCTGGCCCGCTGTTGTTCCCACTGTAAGAGAAGAGACAGTGTTAAATAAGAATGAGTTTGTACCTGGGTAGTACAACAAAATGGCTGGTATGAAATCTTACCCTTGTTCTGTCTGAGAAGGGATGGACAATCTTTTACTGTGTGATCGTCAGAGGCACAGTATAGACAAAGATTTAAGTTGCGTCGTCTGAGTTTCTCTTGGGGAGAAAGAGGACCTTTTACGAATCCTATATCCATAGGTTCGGCCAGGCTTTTAGTAGAGGAAGTAGTATGTGAGGTAGTAACTTGTTTTTTGTAAGAGAAATCATGTGAAGACCTCTCTTGCTGCCTTTCCCTGAGGCGTCTATCTATGGTGATGGATAGGGTCATCAAATCTTCTAGTGTAGGAGGTAGATCTATTCGTGAAAGTTCATCTTTAATAGGGTCAGACAGACCCAATCTAAACTGGTTCCGCAATGATAAGTTGTTCCACTGTGAATCTTTTGCCCATTTCTTGAACTCGGTGATGTAGTCTTCTACAACCCTCTTTTTTTGTTTCAACCCTCTCATGGCTGTTTCTGCCGTAATCTGTTTGTATGGGTCCTCATACAACTGACCCATAGCTGTGAAGAAATTCTCTAATGAGTTTAAGATTTCTTCGTTGTTCTCAAAGAATGTATTCGCCCAAGTACGGGGTTCACCTCTTAAGTATGATATCGTAGTAAGAACCCTCACCCTATCAGTAGGATAGGTATGGGGTTTTAATGCAAACATAAGCAAGCATGCGTTTTTGAATTCTCTATACTGGGATCTATCCCCATGGAATTTCTCTGGGGGACTAACTTGGGGCTCAGTGCCAGAAATTCTTTTGTCAACCACATCCCTAATATAAGCTTTTATAGTCTCATTCTCAGTTTTAAGGGAATTGAGACCATCAGTTAATAAATCAACCCTTTGTTGAAGGGCAATTATGTGTGGGTTGGTCTCAGCTGGGTCCATATTACTTTAGGGCTTAGTATTCTGTCACACCCGTATGCAAATCTGAGGAATACAAAATAATTTCAGTATCAATGGTAAGACCTCAATTGCCGAGACAAAAATAAATCTATATTAATGTAGCAGAAAGTTACTGAAAAATACAATGACATGTTGTATCTTCATTTGTAACACCAAGCTGTGATTTCTATAATGGTGGTGTAAATAGTATTACCCTATAGCTGCCACATGTGCATAGGAATGCACTGAGGGAATGCAGCAGGGAAATCGGTTTACACCCCAGAGGTCAGATAAGGCATATAGGTAAAACAAAAAATAAAATATGATGCACAACTTCTATAAAAAATAATCAATAGTTAGTGCAACAAATGTAAGTGAATGAGGTGTGATTGAAAAAATAAGAATAAAGTCTTATAGGAAAGTATGAACGTTGTAAATTGTCCAATTAGCATAAAAACTGAATATGAGTGGAATTTAGGTGCAGGATACCACAGCAAAATAATTATGAAGTTTAGGCTTACCGGAGAATCAATTCGTTTGAGAGAGCTGTGCGATACAATGTATGGTTATAGAACGCTGTGTTAGTCCGACTGTGCTGAAGTTGGCGTGTGACGTCACAGCCTCGTGGCTTGGATGAGCGTGGTTGTATCGCAGCTGACTGCCGATGCAGTGTAATCCGGAGTAGAGAAAATAAAGAGCAGTAGAGATGACAAAGTGTTAGAGAGCGCTGTGGATTAATAGCAATAATATAATTTTACCAGATGCTGAATCGTAGGAAATGTGAACAGTCTTCACTTTGATATTTTGATCTGGTTGCGAGGATCCTTCTGTTGAAAACTCAGTACAGAGCAGGAGTTGGCTTGTAGTGTATGAGAGGTATAACTTCAATACTAAGCCATTTGTGAAGTGGGAGGCAACCTTAAATAGGGTGGAGAGGATAAGGTGAGCAGAAAATTAAAGGGATAGTGATTTCTGACAGGTAGTATGAGAGGAAACCCTGACACCAGGAGTCAAAACCAGAGCTGGTAGTCAGACGAGCCGAGTCAGAAGCCAAAGTGAATAGTCAGATGAGCCGGAATCAGGAACAAGGAAAACAGCAGAGTCAGGAACAAGCCAGGGATCAGGAACCAGGAAGGACGTCAGGCAGCCAGGTAATACACAGGAACTTTCACAAACAGGTCTAAGACCACGCAAAGGCAAAGCATACTGAACAGATGCCCTTTAAATAATAAGTGATGACATCACAATTCTGAGACTGCATCCTGTCTCACATGGATGATGCAGAACAGTCTGGCCATAAAAGGAAGTACAGGAAGTGAGCAGCATCCCCCACAATGCACCAAGTCAGGAAGAGAGGTGAGTAAAATGGCTGCCAGCAGCACATGGCAAACACAGCAAGGAAAAACCCTGACAGTACCCTCCCCTCAATGACCCCTCCCCCATCGGAGGACAAAAGGCTTATTAGGGAAACGGGCATGGAAGTCACGGAGGAGGGTGGGAGCATGAACATCAGAGGAGGGAACCCAAGAACGCTCCTCCGGACCGTAGCCCCTCCAGTGAACCAAATACTGTACACGGCCCCTGGATATATGAGAGTCAATAATGCTGCTAACCACATACTCCTCATGGTAGTCAACAAAGATAGGATGGGGATGAGGCAACACAGTGGTAAACCGATTACAAACCAATGGTTTCAAGAGGGAGACATGAAAAACATTGGAGATGCACATAGAAGGAGGAAGGTCAAGAGCGTAGGCCACAGGATTAACCCGTCGGAGTATTCAAAAAGGACCAACATATCGGGGGAGCCAATTTATTGGAAGGCACATGAAGGTTCAAGTTGCGGGAGGACAGCCAAACTCTCTCACCAACCTGGTAGGAAGGTGCGGGCAGACGCCTACGATCAGCCTGGAACTTTTGGCGCTGCATAGAACGATGAAGGCAATCCTGAATCTGCACCCATGTGGAACGGAGTTGGCGAAGATGCTCTTCCAAAGCCGGAATACCCTGAGACATGAATGAATCGGGCAACAAGGATGGTTGAAACCCATAATTCGCCATGAACGGGGATAACTTGGAGGAAGCATTAATAGCACTATTACGAACAAACTCTGCCAAGGTAACAGTTCAGACCAATTATTGTGGTGATCTGAGACATAGCAACAGAGGAACTGTTCCAGAGCTTGATTAGACCATTCCGCAGCCCCATTGGATTGAGGGTGATATGCCGAGGAGAAGGAAAGCTGGATCCCCATTTGAGCACAAAAGGAACACCAAAATCTGGAGAGAAACTGGCTACCCCCGTCCGACACCATCTCCTTGGGTAACCCATGTAAACGGAAGACCTCCCGGGCAAAAATTGAAGCAAGCTCCTGAGCGGTAGGCAGCTTCATCAAGGGAATGCAATGTGACATTTTAGAAAAACTGTCAACTACCATAAGGATAACAGTATTGCCATTGGAAACAGGGAGCTTGACAATAAAGTCCATGGAAAGATGTGTCTAAGGATGCTTACCATTAGCAATAGGTTGAAGAAGACCCACAGGAAGATGCCGAGGAATCTTATTCTGTGCACAAACTGAGCAGGAGGCAACAGACGCAGCAACATCAGAACGAAGACCTGGCCACCAGAATTGTCGAGTGACAGACCAAATCATTTGGTTCTTGCCTGGGTGACCTGCGGCTTTAGTATAGTGGTAAGTGTGCAAAAGTTTAGTTCGAAGATTCTCAGGAACAAAACACTTACCACTAGGTTTCTCAGGAGGTGCATTGGTTTGTGCAGCCAGGATCTCCTCCCCCAAGGGAGAAGTCAAATTAGTACGTATGGTAGCCAAAATATGGTCAGGAGGTATAACAGGAGTAGGTACAGACTCCTCCTTGGATAGAGGCAAAAATTGTCGAGAGAGGGCATCAGCCCTAACATTCTTACTACCAGGCAGGTAGGAGACCACATAATTAAACCGAGACAAAAATAGCGCCCATCTGGCCTGTCGGGGCGACAAACGTTTTGCTTCAGATAGATAAGTTAAATTCTTGTGGTCAGTAAGAATGAGCACTGGCACGCTAGTACCCTCGAGAAGATGCCTCCATTCCTTGAGTGCCAAAATTATGGCCAGTAATTCCCTGTCGCCAATTTCATAATTGCACTCCGCTGGAGACAATTTCTTAGAGAGGAAACCACACGGATGCAAGGAACCGGCAGGCATAGGAAGTTGAGACAAGAGGGCACCTACTCCAGTCTCAGACGCATCGACCTCAAGAACGAAAGGCAGGACAGGGTTAGGATGAGCCAGAACTGGAGTGGCAGCAAAGGCAGTCTTAAGACTATCAAAGGCCTTAATGGCAGTAGGTGACCAATGGAGTGGATCATTCTCATTATGGGTCATGTCTGTGATAGGTTTGACCAAGGAAGAAAAGTTTTTAATAAACTTTCTATAGTAATTGGCGAACCCCAAAAAACGTTGAATAGACCGAAGACCAACTGGACGAGGCCACTGCAGAACTGCAGATAACTTGTCAGGATCCATGGAGAACCCTGCAACGGAAATAACATAACCTAGGAAGGTTACTTGAGTCTGATGGAACTCACATTTCTCGAGTTTACAAAACAGGCCGTTCTCACGTAGTCTCTGAAGAACCCGTGTAACATCAGAACGATGAGCCTCAAGTGTGGGTGAGTGTATGAGGATGTCGTCTAAGTACACCACAACACACTGTTGCAACATATCTCATAGAAGATCATTAATACATTCCTGAAAAACAGCAGGAGCATTACATAGGCCAAAGGGCATTACAAGATACTCATAATGCCCGCTCCTGGTGTTAAATGCTGTTTTCCATTCGTGGCCCTCCTTAATCCTAACGAGATTGTACGCTCCTCTCAAATTAAGTTTAGTAAAGACCGTAGCTCCCTTGAGGCGGTCAAAGAGTTCCGTAATGAGCGGAGTAGGGTAAGCATTCTTAATGGTAAGACGATTAAGACCCCTATAATCGATACATGGTCTTAACTCACCACCCTTTTTCTTCACAAAGAAGAAGCCAGCCCCTGCACGAGAGCAGGATTTGCGGATTATTCCCCATGACAGAGCATCGGCAACATACTCCTCCATAGCACAATTCTCTGCAACAGACAGAGGGTACACCCGGCCCCGAGGAGGAATGGCTCCGAGTTGCAGGTCTATGGCACAATCGTAAGACCGGTGAGGAGGCAACGTAGCGACACTCACCTTGTCAAACACGTCTAGGAACTCTCGGTACTCCTCTGGCAATTGAGATACCAAAGAAGTGCACAAGACTTTAACTGGTTTCCGAAGACAAGTGGAAATACATTGCAGGGACCACGACAAAATTTTGGACCTGCGCCAGTCGAGACTGGGATTGTGCTTTTGGAGCCAGGGATAACCCAGAACAACCGGAAAATGCGGAGAGTTTATCACCTGGAACTGCAGGGTTTCAAAAGGGAGAGCCCCAACAGCCATAGACAACGGAGCAGTTTTGTGAGTAATGAGTGCGGGCTGAAGGGGCCTGCCATCATGGCCTCAATAGCAAGCGGAACAGACCGAGGCAAAACAGGAATGGAGTGCTTTGATACAAAAGCACTGTCAATGAAATAGCCTGCAGCACTGGAGTCAACAAGAGCCTGAGTGACTATGGAGGTGTCCAACTAGGAAAGGACAACCATGACCAAAGGTTTCTCCTTAAGCGGTTCCATTGACGAGGATAAACCACCCAAGGTCTGCCCCTGACAGGACCTTAGGTGTGAGCATTTCCTGGCCGTGTAGGACAAGACTTCAAAAGGTGGCCCTGTAACCCACAATAGAGGCAGAGCCCCTCCCTCCTCCTAAAGGCCCTCTCCGCCGCGGAGAGACGCGTGAATCCCAACTGCATTGGCTCAGCAGTACCTGGTGACTCGGGACCAGGAGGCATGGGAGGAGAGGGAGGCATGGGTGGGAACGAACACGTAGGAGACAAAGGAACAGGAGGCTTCTGCAAGCGCTCCTTGAAAGAGGGCCTCTCTCTGAGTCTGATGTCAATTAGGATTAAAAAAGACACCAATGCCTCGAGATCCTCTGGTAAATCTCTGGCAGCAACTTTGTCTTTAATCGCATCAGAGAGCCCATGAAAGAAGGCGGCAACAAGGGCTTCATTGTTCCAACCTACCTCTGCGGCAAGCGTACGGAACTCAATAGCATACTGAGCAACAGATGTTGTACCTTGCTGAATGGACATGAGTCGTTTAGCAGCAGAGGAGGAGCGAGCCGGAATATCAAATACCCTTCGAAAGGAGGCCACAAATTCAGGGTAATTTGAAATCACAAGTTTATTAGTCTCCCACAAGGGATTAGCCCAGTCAAGAGCTGTGTCAGAGAGTAACGAGATGAGAAATCCCACCTTAGCTCTGTCAGAGGGAAACGCCTGAGGTAACATCTCAAAGTAAATGCCCACCTGGTTCAAAAACCCTCTGCACTGAATAGGATCGCCTCCATATTGCTGAGGTAGAGGTGCAGAACCAGACATGCTCCTGGTAGGCATAGGTGCAGCAGCGGAAACAGGAGCAGCCATAACTTGCGGGACACTTTGGTCCAAATGTGCAGTGCGAGTCAGCAGGGTTTGCAGGGCTAGTGCAAATTGATCCAAGCGGTGATCCTGTACATCCATCCTGGAAATTATGGCAGGTAAAGGTACATTATTAGCACCATCAGGATTCATGGCCTTTGCGTAATGTCAGGGTGCCAGGAATCAGACTGAGAAGTGCAAAAATAATCACATCTTTATTAATAGCAAAAAATAATAAAAAGTCCACAAGTCAAATAACAAGCCAGGAGTCAAAACCAGAGCTGGTAGTCAGACGAGCCGAGTCAGGAGCCAAATCGAATAGTCAGACGAGCTGGAATCAGGAACAAGGAAAACAGCAGACTCAGGAACAAGCCAGGGGATCAGGAACCAGGAAGGACGTCAGGCAGCCAGGTAATACACAGGAACTCTCACAAACAGGTCTAAGACCACGCAAAGGCAAAGCATACTGAACAGAGGCCCTTTAAATAATAAGTGATGACATCACAAATCTGAGACTGCATCCTGTCTCACATGGATGATGCAGACCAGTCTGGCCATAAAAGAAAGTACAGGAAGTGAGCAGCATCCCCCACAATGCACCAAGTCAGGAAGAGAGGTGAGTAAAATGGCTGCCAGCAGCACATGGCAAACACAACAGGGAAAAACCCTGACATAGGCACTAAAAATGGAACGAAAAACAAATTGTTACAACCCTGTGAAAGAAAATCAGATAATGTCACCAGACTTATTAACACTCAAATGAAACAAGTTATTGAGATAATTAACAATTGGCATATTTTACAAAATGACCCTCTCCTAGCCAGTCAAATAGCCAACCAAGTTTCAATAGGCTATAAAAGGCCTAAAAACCTTAAAGACTTGTTAGCCAAAAGTCACTATATTCATACACCAAAAAAGATAAGCAAATCTCCTGGTATGTTCCCATGTGGCACATGCAGCACATGCCCAAACAAATATGGTAAAAAACACGTTAACATGACATTTTTCCTGCACTTCCATTGGAGTTATATATGTACTACAAGCAACCCTTGGAATCAGGGGAGGAAATGTAGAACAAACATTATTAAGAATGGAATGCAAATGGATTCATTGATTAAATTGTGTTAAACCATATGGAATGAATGACAATAACAACTACAATGTGTACTTATAACTTGTCATAATGTAATGAAGCAGTATGTAAAACCATATCAATAGATATCTGTATATAAGTTCTCATGATGTTAGAAGCAAAGATACTTTCTTTTCATTCTTTCATCCAGTAAACAATCCACCCTTCTCACATTTGCTCTGTTATTTATATAATAGAATATGTAGTATTGTTCACAATGAAGATTATAATAATAATCTCTTTATTTTTTGCACAACTTAGTTGTTGTTCACTATAAGGATTATGTGTACTGGCAACACTGCACATATATGCACTAGGTAATAGACAAGTTGTCGCATCACTTATAGACAATTTAGTAAATGACATTGTATTAGATGTTAGTAACAATATCCGATCAGTGGAGAGTTATTAAGATCACTATATAAAAATTAATTTCTTTTTAGCACTTTAGTAAACACAAGCACTATTCACTACATCTTATACTGTTTTTTCGAATAATAACCATATTTCTATAAATAATGTATGAACAAGGAATCCTCATCTTTTATAAGTTCATTCTGTTAAAACAATGTCTACAGACCAAGATTAAATATTCTGACAACTCAAAATAAGGCGTGTGTCACACAAGGCAGTGATAGGCTGATTCCGGTGTGCCTTTCACCAATTATGAACAAGATTCATAATATGTAAACACAGTGGGCGTTTCAGCAAAACAGCATGTATATAATATGCGGATCTAGCAAAGAATCACAAGTGGTCATTATAAATTACAATTGGTTTTTGAATATATACTCAGAATTCCTAATCAGTAGCTGAGGAATAGATGCTATTTTTCTTTGCAACAAATATTTAGGCAATGTGACATGTTAAAATTCTTGACTGACATCTCCGGTAACCTATTGACACAGAAGTTGGCAACCTATCAGTATTAGGGGGCATGTACTTACCACGTCATAAGAGAGCTCACCTTGCAGCCACGCGTACCCCTCTGAGGAAGTGTATGTGAAACGCAACTGCGTCAGGGGATTCTATGTATTTTAACTGCCCCCCAGTTACAAGATGCTAATGTTGAACTAGTTTAAAAAATGGTTATAATATATTTTCGCTAGAGAGTGATATACTCTTAGTATCTCTAGGAGTGGTGACACCATTAATGTTGTTACTGTATTGAGCATAAGCAATAGAACTAAGCTGATAATATAAACTGAGCTATAGATCAAAAGTATTTAAAGACACAGTACCCACTGGTGTTGAAAAACAAATATATCAGTCTCTTCTCTCTAGCACTATTATTTAGTTAATACTTGTTTCAGCATAAGTTACTATTTACCTCATATTTTTACACTGGTGGTGTGTGTGTGAGCAACAAGCAGCTCTTTAAACTTTTTTTGCTACTTTTTTTAAAATTAATAATCCAATTAAAAGTTACATTTAATACATTGATCCAAGTATTTACTGATAGTACATACAAGCAAATTTTTTTTGAGCATATTCATTCTTTCGTGGTCTCTACTCATATTTTCTTGAATTTAATTATTGCTTAAAGTACTACTACTTATTATCAGCCATTGATCTCTCTGACAAGGTGAATTAGTAGAAATTTATAATATATATTAGTCTCTTTATCTTTTCTCTAAAACTATATCTAGCTGCCATCACTTAAGTTTATATGATATGGGAAATCTTAAGGAAACCCCAGATTATAATTTAGCAAAAAAATAACATAAAATCACAGTACTAATAGTCTCTTTCAGTAACGTGGTTAAAATATTAGACAAAGGCCAAAGCTTAATAAATGAAGGTTTATTATGCAAAAAAAATAGCACAATGCATTAATAATAAAAAGATGTTAACAAATAGAATTTCACAAGCAAACAGTTTTAAAATAAAAATGAGAAATAGCAGATTTTATACTTTACTAGTCTTATTATCTGTACCAGGAAGATGGCATGAATCAATGGGTCCTTATTCCGTTAGTGCAGCTTCCCTTAGAAGAATGACAATTGTACATGTTAAAACACAAAACTTTATACAATTTTCAGGAGATCAGGTTGCTTGCCCAACCCTCTTTGCAGGGGCTGGGAAACCTCCTATCTTTTATCCATAAACTCTAAGTCTTTGCCTGAAATCAGATAACACATCATTTCTGCTAGTTACATCCATTTTCATATGGACAGAAAGGCAATCTCTTATTTACATTGTGAGAATCAGTTTGATACCAAATATGACATGGTTGCCATATTTCCCTTCATCTAATGTTATAACATGTTTTGAACACATATCTACACTGTACTCATGTCCCTTTATTGACCTTATTGGTTTCTGGGAAGAAGCACTGCACTGTGTCTCTAGAGCTGACACTTTTACTGGCTGAATGCACCAATGCCTAAATGATAACATTTAGTCAAGTGGGACTTAGAAACTATTTATTAGGGGTTCTGGCACATAAAATGGAAATCATATGCTTACCTAACACAGCACACAGTTCTTCTTAAAAAACAAACAATCAAGGAGTGTACTTCCTAATGTAAACCTATCTCTGTGGGAGCTTCCGTTCTCAAGTATATAAGCTATTATCTGGTGATTATGACTACTCCTCCACAGGCTGTTCTACTTAGATTCATCCCCTGGTAGTATCTTAGAGGGACCGTTAAGGGCCCAGTAAAATCAGATCCTATCACTGGTCTCCCCATTATCCAAAATACCGGTAGCTGAGTTGTACATTGTGTACATATGTGAAATCCTATGGAGGACCTCAGACCAAGTGGGCACCCCTGTTTTCCAATATTTTGCCACAGCTATTCTGGTTACTGTACAGAGTATTCTTATGTACATATTAATGTATTTATTATATTGTTTAAGCGGCTCATGTAATAGTACTTGTGACATTGACAGTTGTATATTTTCTTCTAGAGTGGTGCTAAGTAGGGTTGTTAATGATTTCCAGACCAGCTGGAGCTCCACACAATCCCACCACATATGACGATAAGTCCTTATTTCTCCACAGCCTCTGTAACAAAATCTAGAGCTGTTGCTAGACATGTGCGAAGTCCGAAGTGGGGTAAGATACCACCTATATATAGTTTTTAATGAGTTTTCCCTCAAGTATACACTTAGCAGTCCCTTAGTGGCTAAGTTAAAGATCTTGTCCCAAGTTTTCTGATCTAGAGTAAGATTCAGGTCTTTTTCCCAATTGACTATAGCTGAAGATTTAGTATGAATAGTGGTAGACTACATGGCTATATAAAGTTTAGAGAAAGATTGTTTTGACCTTTCTGTAGGTTTGCATAAATTTTCAAGTGTCATAGCTGGGGACATAGGGGATGTAGTAAGATATTTATGTAAGGAGGATGAGATTTGTAAGTAAAGGTACCAATGGATAGGTATAGGGTCTAGCTTACTTTGGAGTTGGGAGAACTGTAAGATTTTTCTATTCTCTAGGAGATCTGCCACTCTATACAGTCCCTTGTTTTCCCATTCATCAACCTGAATGTGGAATTCTCGATTGAGAAGGTATTGTATCAGCATTGTTAATGTATTCATTGGGAATAATAATTTACGGGTTGCCACATTTGGATAGTCATGCCACATTTGGATAGTAAAGTCAGTCATAGGTAGGTTATGGTGGGTCAGACTAGTATTGGGATGGGTTTTATCCCATAGAATAGCATCTGGATGCTCCCATCCCCCCAGGTCGGCCTCTAGTAAGGTCCGGCATTTATCACCAGATTTTCTATACAAAAGGGTAGCTTGAGCTAGTCAAGACACTCGGTAATAGGCCGGGGACCCCTATTCCTTCCAGCTCTCTGTGTCTGGTCATAACTGAGTTAGGGATTCTGGTCATTTTTGCTCCTCTAATATATGTCTAAATTTCTTTTTGGAGGGAGTCTAAGTCTGATGTTGGGAGTGAGATTTGTAAAGTCCTAAATAAATATAATAGGTGTAAAAGCAAGTTCATTTTAAACAGGAGAAATTATGTATTTTCCATTTCTGGAGGTCTGTTTTGATTTCCTTGAAACTTGGTAAGTAATTGAGTTTGTATAGTTCATTGAATCATGTAGTTAGATGATTTCCTAGATATTTGATAGATTTGTTTGCCCATTTCATGTCAAAATTTATTTCTATGTTTTTCTGTGAGTGAGGGGTCATTCCTATGGGTAGTGCTTTGCATTTGTCTAGGTTTATCCGGTAACCAGAGATTAAAGAAAATGTATCTAGAATGTTATATAGGTTAGGGAGAGATATTAATGGTTTTGTTAGTGATGTAAAATGTCATCGGCAAAGAGGGTTAGTTTATATTCCAAATCTCGAACCTTAACACCCAACACCTCTGGGGAGTATCTAATTTTGGCTGCTAAAGGTTTGATGCATAAAGCGAATATCAGCGGGGAGAGAGGGTATCCCTGCCTCGTACCATTGAGGATGGGGAATATTTTAGATCTATATCCAGCAGAGGATACAAATGCACCTGGTGTAGAATATAGAGCCTTAATGAATGAACTATCGAATCCCATGTGTTGTATACCACTAGCATATAGCCCCAGTCAACTCTATCAAATGCCTTCTCCACATCCAAAGAGTGGAGCAGAGAAGGCGTTTTGGATACATCCAGATGATGGATGATATTGATCATTCGTCTGATATTATCAGGTTCTTCCCTCCCTTTGATGAATCCCACCTGATCCGGGTGTATAAGTTTCGGCAAAATATGTTTCAGTCTATTTGCAAGAATTTTAGTAAAGATTAGTGATGTCGCGAACATAAAATTTTGGGTTCACGAACGGCAAACGCGAACTTCCGCAAAAGTTTGCAAACCGGGCGAACCGCCATAGACTTCAATAGGCAGGCAAATTTTAAAACCCACAGGGACTCTTTCTGGCCACAATAGTGATGGAAAAGTTGTTTCAAGGGGACTAACACCTGGACTGTGGCATGCCGGAGGGGGATCCATGGCAAAACTCCCATGGAAAATTACATTACATTACAGTTGATGCAGAGTCTGGTTTAAATCCATAAAGGGCATAAATCACCTAAAATTCCTAAATTGTTTGGAATAACGTGCTTTAAAACATCAGGTATGATGTTGTATCGATCAGGTAGTGTAAGGGTTACGCCTGCTTCACAGTGCGCAGTGTAGGTGATATACCTGCCCTGACCATGCTTTGCAGACCAGGTATCAGTGGTCAGATGGACCCTTGCCCCAACACTGTGTGCCAGACATGCCATTATAGCAGACTTATATGGCTTTGGCGTTGCTTTTTGGTAATTAGAAGGCTGCTAAATGCCACTGCGCACCACACGTGTTTTATGCCCAGCAGTGAAGGGGTTAATTAAGGAGCATGTAGGGAGCTTGTAGAGTTAATTTTAGGTTAAGTGTAGTGTAGTAGACAACCCAAAGTATTG
Source organism: Bombina bombina (assembly GCF_027579735.1). NCBI lineage: Eukaryota > Metazoa > Chordata > Amphibia > Anura > Bombinatoridae > Bombina > Bombina bombina. Next base: position 894,349,075 of record NC_069503.1, on the reverse strand, counting down.
ATCTAGGCCCATTTTGGTATATTTCATGCCACCATTTCACCGCCAAATGCGATCAAATAAAAAAAAATTGTTCACTTTTTCACAAACTTTAGGTTTCTCACAGAAATTATTTACAAACAACTTATGCAATTATGGCATAAATGGTTGTAAATGCTTCTCTGAGATCCCCTTTGTTCAGAAATAGCAGACTTATATGGCTTTGGCGTTGCTTTTTGGTAATTAGAAGGCTGCTAAATGCCACTGCGCACCACACGTGTTATGCCCAGCAGTGAAGGGGTTAATTAGGGAGCATGTAGGCAGCTTGTAAAGTTAATTTTAGCTTAAGTGTAGTGTAGTAGACAACCCAAAGTATTGATCTAGGCCCATTTTGGTATATTTCATGCCACCATTTCACCACCAAATGCGATCAAATAAAAAAAAAATGTTCACTTTTTCACAAACTTTAGGTTTCTCATAAAAATTATTTACAAACAACTTATGCAATTATGGCATAAATGGTTGTAAATGCTTCTCTGGGATCCCTTTGTTCAGAAATATTAGACTTATATGGCTTTGGCGTTGCTTTTTGGTAATTAGAAGGCTGCTAAATGCCACTGCGCACCACACGTGTTTTATGCCCAGCAGTGAAGAGATTAATTAGGGAGTATGTAGGCAGCTTGCAGAGTTAATTTTAGCTTAAGTGTAGTGTAGTAGACAACCCAAAGTATTGATCTAGGCCCATTTTGGTATATTTCATGCCACCATTTCACCGCCAAATGCGATCAAATAAAAAACAATTGTTCACTTTTTCACAAACTTTAGGTTTCTCACAGAAATTATTTACAAACAACTTATGCAATTATGGCATAAATGGTTGTAAATGCTTCTCAGGGATCCCCTTTGTTCAGAAATAGCAGACTTATATGGCTTTGGCGTTGCTTTTTGGTAATTAGAAAGCTGCTAAATGCCACTGCACACCACACGTGTTTTATGCCCAGCAGTGAAGGGGTTAATTAGGGAGCATGTAGGGAGCTTGTAGAGTTAATTTTAGCTTAAGTGTAGTGTAGTAGACAACCCAAAGTATTGATCTAGGCCCATTTTGGTATATTTCATGCCACCATTTCACCTCCAAATGCGATCAAATTTAAAAAAAACTTAAATTTTTTCGCAATTTTAGGTTTCTCACTGAAATTATTTACAAACAGCTTGTGCAATTATGGCACAAATGGTTGTAAATGCTTCTCTGGGATCCCCTTTGTTCAGAAATAGCAGACATATATGACTTTGGCGTTGCTTTCTGGTTGCCGCTAAATGCTGCTGCGCATCACACGTGTATTATGGGTAGCAGTGAAGGGGTTAATTAGGTAGTTTGCAGGGAGCTTGCAGGGTTAATTTTAGCTTTAGTGTAGAGATCAGCCTCCCACCTGACACATCAGACCCCCTGATCCCTCCCAAACAGCTCCCTTCCCTCCCCCACCCCACAATTGTCCCCGCGATCTTAAGTACTGGCAGAAAGTCTGCCAGTACTAAAATTAAAAGGTTTTAAAAAAAATAATAATAAAATATTTTTTAGCATATTTACATATGCTGTGGTGTAGCATCCCCCCTTAGCCCCCAACCTCCCTGATCCCCCCCAAAACAGCTCTCTAACCCTCCCCATATGCCTTATTGGCGGCCATCTTGGGTACTGGCAGCCCCATCTTGGGTACTGGCAGTTGTCTGCTATTATTTCACAATCAAAAAAGTGTTGTTTTTTTTAAATGTACACTACTGTTACACCAGATATGAGTGGTGGCACTGGGCAAGTGGGCACAGTATACGCTGTGAGCCTGACACACACGCTGGCAGGCAGACAACTGCAATTAGATTACACAGGAAAAAAAAAAAAAGCAGACTGATGTTCTAGCCCTAAAAAGGGCTTTTTGGGGTGCTGTCCTTACAGCAGAGATCAGATGAGTCCTTCAGGACTGTAGTGGACACTGAATACACTAGCCTAGCTATTGATTTCCCTATTAAATCAGCAGCAGCTACACTGTCCCTCCTCTCACTAAGAATGCAGCTTCCGAATGAATCTAAAATGGATGCTGTCCAGGAGGTGGGAGGGTCTGGGAGGGAGGGTCTGCTGCTGATTGGCTGGAATGTATCTTCTGACTGTGAGGTACAGGGTCAAAGTTTACTCAATGATGAGGAATAGGGGGCGGACTGAACATCGCATATGTTCGCCATCCGTGGCGAACGCGAATATGTTATGTTCGCCGGCGAACTATTCGCGACATCACTAGTAAAGATTTTAAGATCCTGATTTATAAGGGAAATTGGGTGATAACTAGTGCAGAATTTAGGGTTTTTACCTGGTTTGGGGATTACTATTATCTTGGCATATAATAAATCTGTTGGAATAATGTGACCCTCCATGATGTGGTTGCAAAATTTAGTTAAATGGGGGATTAAGGTAGATTTAAACAATTTGTAATACTCTCCCGGAAATCCGTCAGGGCCAGGGACCTTGCCAGGTTTAAGTTCTTTAACTGTGGTTATTACGTCCGTATGTGAGATTGGGGCGTTAAGGGATTCCCAGTCGTCTTCAGATATTTTGTTTAACTGGGCATCCAGCAGAAATTCTTTAGTGGAGGTAGTCATTTGGGGATTATAAATGATCTTTCTACAATCATATAACTGTCTCTAGTAGTCTGCAAAGGTATCAACTATGGCCTGAGGCTGGGAGGTCAGAGTTTCATTGGGTCGTTGTATATTTGGTATCATAGAATCCCTACATCTCTCTCTGATCTTAAGGGCCATGTATTTGTCTGGTTTATTAGCATAAATATAGTAATTAACTTTTAAAGCTTGAATTGCTCTATAAAACAATGAGAGTTGTAAGAGTGTATATAATCTGTATTTTGTGGGTATCGGGACGTCCGCTCTTCTTGTGTGACACTGTTTCTTCGCTCCCTCTGTGTATCAGGAGCATGTTCCATGCTCCTCCATTCTCCAACCGGAGTCTCATCCCGTACCCGGCCGCTCCATCACGGGTTTTGGTTGAAAAGAACTCTGTATGTAAATCCGTAGTCCAAATGGAGGTGCTGAGATGAATACAGAGGATTACGGGTTCTCTCGTGGAGGAGAGGATTCCCTGCTGCTTTGATAGTTCCCTTATCCCTAGTTTAGCATTCGTCTTGGGAGGAGTATAACTTTCACTAGTATTTGCGGTTTCATATGGTAGATCATCCCTCTCGCTATCCGCCATGTTTAACGCGACATTATTTCCCTTTTCTCTTACGTCTCTTACAATGTTAGAGAGATCTTCATAACCATGGCACATCTGATGTTCTAAATTTTCTAGAAGGGCTCGTATCTGTGGGTAAAAGTTCTCCTCCATGTGTAGATAGTTAGGATAATATCCGTTTAAGAATTGCTTCACCCTTTAGTAGACTTAATAAATCGGTACTGCTCTGCACAATTAGCACCCAAACCGGGAGAGAGGGGGGTAGATGGTTTTGTGAGGTGGGCCGTAGCGATCCATTTTAGATGATCTGGATTAGATTTTCCGCTTGAATGAGTCACTATGAAAGTGGTATCTCCTGAAAAAGGAATGACTCTTTGTAAGGTAGGCAGAATTATTATGCCGAAAGCTGTAAATATAGCGAGAAAAAACACTAATTCTTCAAGTTGAAATTTGGAGATAAGTAGTTATGCGTCTTATCATGGCAGCGGCTTGGTCACGCCCCCATCAGTTTTGCTTATTTTTTAATAACATTGCTCTGATTTTCAGACTCCTAACCAAGCCCCAAAGTTTTAGGAGAATACCGTCAGATACCTACTCAAGCTTGCTCCTGTTTGTGTAAAGGGTCTTTTCATATGCAAAAGAAGGGGGAGAGGGGGGGAGTCTCTTATTTCCAACTTGCAGTGGGCTTTCCAGCTAATTTTTCAACAGAGCTAAACAGAGTAAGTTTTTAAACAGTTTTATACTGGATTTTAATATCAGCATCTCTGCATCTTATTCTTTATAGTAATGTCTATTATATGCAGTTATATGAAAATTGCTGTATACTGTCCCTTGAAGTACTCACAGAATGTCTGCCAGTATAAAAATAAAAGTTTTTTGTTTTTTTTTATATTTTTTGCAGGGTAGTATCCACCCTTAACTCCCAACCTCCCTGATCCCCCCCAAACAGCTCTCTAACCCTCCCCTTCTACCTATTAGCCGCCATCTTAGGTACTGGCAGCTGTCTGCCTGTACCCATTTTGCTATAGTTTTAACCTTTTTTTTTTTTGTTGCTGCCCCCCTCATTACCCTACCCCCTCTCAGATCCCTTTCCCTTAACGGATCCCACATAAGATCCCCTCACTGCCCTTCCTCCCTCTTTACCCCTCACTGCCGGATCTTTTTTTTATGCATTGCCTGTAGCGTAGCATAGCGGTCCCACCTGCTCCCGCCCTCTTCACTCCCCCTCCAGCGATGGACCGCCCACCCGCCTCCCTGCTTAACCTCCCACCCACCAATGATCGGCACCACCGATGTCCGATACACTAGTAACTCTGCAACTCTATTTCTGCAGTGCTCCGCTCTTGGGGCATGCAGAAATAGCACAATCTCGCTTTTTAGCAAGATCGCGGCAGAGAGAAGCCCAGGACAGGGTACGTCACTGGTCCTTAAGGGCATAGCGACCAGCGTTGTACAGGGTACGGTGCTAGTCGTTAAGGGGTTAAAATAAGGTTACATTTTCAGAATTCAGAGAAATTTAAACTCTTACCTTACAATTAAAGGGAAAGTCTAGCCAAAATAAACTTTCAAGATTCAGATAGAGCATGAAATTTTAAGCAACTTTCTAATTTACTCCTATTATCAAATTTTTTTATTCTCTTGGTATCTTTATTTGAAATGCAAGAATGTAAGTTTAGATGCTGGACCATTTTTTGTGAACAACCTGGGTTGTCCTTGCTGATTGGTGGATAAATTCATCCACCAATAAAAAAAATGCTGCCAGAGTTCAGAACAAAAAAAAAAAAAAGCTTAGATGCCTTCTTTTTCAATTAAATATAGAAAGAGAACGAAGACAAATTAATAATAGGAGTAAATTAGAAAGTTGCTTAAAATTGCATGCTCTATCTGAATCATGAAAGAAAAAATTTGGGTTCAGTGTCCCTTTAATCATATTATCATTTTTTCTTTATTCTCTTAGTATCTTTATTTGAAAAAGCAAAAAAGGAGTCAGCCCATTTTTGGTTCAGCACCTGGGTAGCCCTTGTTGATTGGTGTCTAAATGTAGCCACCAATCAGCAAGTGCTACCCAAGTGCTAAAGCAAAATTGGTCCAGATCCTAAGCTTACATTCTTGCTTTTTCAAATAAAGATACCAAGAGAATGAAGAAAATGTGATTATAGGAGTAAAGTTGTTTAAAATTGCATGCTCTATCTGAATTATTAAAGTTTAATTTTGACTAGACTATTCCTTCAAGGCCTTATTGAGAGGACATAAACAACTCAATCCACTATACCAACAAGATGGAGTCTACATAAACTGAAACTTTTTCCCTACAGTGCCCCTAGAGGCAGAAATCCATATATGAAAACCCTGTTATAAACATATTATTTATCATTGTAAAAGAATATATGCCATACTCATTTTTTTTCCAGGGCCTTTCCCCTTATACATTTTAAGCTACATTTGAAAATACTAAAATTAAAAAGTGAAAGCAATATTTTGTTCTATGTGCCAGTCTAAAATATTAGGAAGTGTAATATGATTGGAGTTAGTGTGCTGATACCATTGTAAAATACTAAATCTAGTTTTATTGATGGAAGCGAAAGAGTGGAAAAAGGGAAATGTGCATTATCAACTGTGATCGACTTGAATTTAACCCTTTTTGTTTTAAATGCAAATGGATTAAACACATAGATAAAGTCCTACTTGCGAGCCACAGCTGGTGATTGGATACTACATAGTACTGCTTGTGACTATCTTTGCACCATGTCCTGCTTTGTCAGTGAACAAGTGTGGTGGCAGTGCATGAAGCGCTCTTGCAGTCCTCAGTATCCTTTACTTTCTATACTGGCTGACAATTGGCTTTAAAATGTTTCAATAAACATATATGTTTTATGAGCAGCACCTTATATAAATTCCTTTGACGAAACGGATTGCCGGTTGTGAGTGAAATAGCTTGCTTCTGATGTCCTGCTTTGGAACTACAATGTTCAGGGCACCTAGTTTAGATTTGTGGGTGTTTAATACGTTGAAAGCTAAGGTCAGTAATTTTCTAACAAATTAGATCATGCTGGTTCACTTTAAAGAACTCTTTTAAAAGGGACAATAAACATCTTGAGATTGCTATATAAAATATTTAGTTATGCATATTAAAACAACTTTGCAATATATTTTCATTATTTATTTTGCCCTCTTTTAAATGTAATTTAGCTTTAATTGGCTTTGTCAGATAACAACTCAAAAATAAAGTGCATTTTATACTAACTTTATAACAGTGGCTAGCCTTGATGTTTTTGGACTAAAGTCCAGAAGGACTCATCCAAATATGGCAATTTGTAAGTGTTAACGACACAACAGAAATGTCTTGGAATTGCAAGGTGTTTCCTGTCCATTTAATGGTATTCATACCAAATTTAAAGGCACATCGTCTTACAATTACACATATAAATGCATTGTATTTATCACACACTGTGTTACAAAACAGCCTCATACAAGTTTTGTTTTGTACATTTTAAATGTCTTATTTAATTGCTTATGTATAACTGACCTGTCAAGCAATAATATTAAATGTATTTTTACATTAGAAATTAAAAATATGATATTGTAGTCATGCTTGTCAAAACACCTTAACAAATCTCTAGCTTGATTATGTGAGACTTCATTTTTTTCTCTGTCTAAAACAGTACTAAATTCTTACTTATTATATAAACAAAATTATTAGGAGGAAACAAAATGGAATCTGCCTGGCTCTGATCTACTTGTAAGAGGAAAAGAGGTCAAGTTTTTATAGTAATTCACAAAAAAGACTTGTGTTATGTCAAGATAATGGAAATGATCAAATATTCTTTCAACACAGAGGAAACCCTTAATTCTTTTCATAGCATAAAATAGAATTTGAAATAATTACGGTAACAAAATATAAAACGCCTTCCTGTTTTTCTCTTTGGAATTCCTGAAAAGATTCAAGAATGACCCCACTAAGGCTGTTTTGCGTGGATGTGTCGTTGTCAAATATTACACCACACCTGTGCAGATACCACTTAGGGTTTCCCACAAACCTCGCTGGCAAGTGCATTGTTTAATATTAATCCTGACATTTTCCGCCTAAAGGGCTATTTCTGAACAATTTTTATTTTAGGATGTCCTGGCTCTGACACTTTACTAAAAATCTTGGTGCAAATTTTGTGAATATCTGTTTCCTTTTATAAAGGATGTCCACAGCTTATCTGTCACCACCAGGGCAAGCGGAGAGCTTGAGTCTAGGAAACTGAGCAGGTGGTCTTCAAAAGTTCTTTCTAAGCATGGGATTCAACTGTTATGTTAAATGTCACATTAAATCATGGAACTGGTTATAAATATATTTTTGCCATAAAAAGACACCAATCTTCGAATGAGGAAAAAAAAAAGATTGCTGTTTGCAGTATATTTTAAAAAAGCTGTTGAAAAGACAACAATAACATTATGGCTACTTAAAGGGACAGTCAACACCAGAATTTTTGTTGTTTAAAAAGAAAGATAATCCCTTTATTACCCATTCCCCAGTTTTGCATATCCAACACAGTTATAATAATACACGTTTTACCTCTGTAATTATCTTGTATCTAAGCCTCTGCTGACTGCCCCCTTATTTCAGTTCTTTTGACAGACATTCAGTTTAGCCAATCAGTGCTCACTCCTAGGTCACTTTACGTGCATGAGCTCAATGTTATCTATATGAAACATGTGAACTAATGCCCTCTAATGGTCAAAATGTATTTAGATTAGAGGCAGTCTTCAAGGCCTAAGAAATTAGCATATGAACCTCCTAGGTTTAGCTTTCAACTAAGAATACCAAGAGAACAAAGCAAAATTGGTGATAAAGGTAAATTGGTAAGTTGTTTAAAATTGCATTCCCTATTTAAATCATGAAAGTTTTTTTTGGACTTGACTGTCCCTTTAATGGAGGTGATAATTTTAGTATCATAATAATAATTATTATTAATAATAATATAATAATAATAATAATAATAATTAAAGCTAAACAGCATTAATATTACATTTATTTTGCGCCAACAATAAATTAATTGAATGCCTTTTGGAGCTTGTGTCACTCAACATTAAGATTGACTTGGCGGGAAATTATACCTTCGTATATTAAAAAATTATTGCAACCTGTTCAATTTAAAAATGATGTCCCGTGCTGAATAAACCAACTTTTTGTTGTTAGACTTGAGGTTTTTCTTTGGCCACCAATATAACCAATGGAATTGCCCTTATTAAGCATAGAACAATTAATAGCTATTTATCAATTGGGAAAAAATGGATTAAACACATAGATAAAGTCCTGCTTGAGGACCACAGGTGGTGATTGGATACTACATATGACTGCTGCCCAGTCCAATACCTTGTCATATCGCATATCCATTTTAACCTTTAAAAAATTTTTATGATTTTTTTCTAAGAAGGTGAATATATGGTGTAATGGTTTATGTTAAGGTGTTTGTGATGTGTTTTGGGCAACTATTTTTTAACCCTTACACTTTACTCCAGTCGCGCTAATACTTTGAGTACAAATTTCGTTTATGATCGAGTGCAACAACTTACTTTCAGCTTGTGTTAGAGTGGTCGCAATATTGTTTATGGCATCCTGCGCTAACATTAGTGTGCCACTTGTAAAATAGCCCTTAAAGGGACATGAAATCCACATGTTTTCTTTCATGATTCTGTTAGAGCATACAATTTTAAACAACTTTCCGGTTTACTTCTATTATCACATTTATTTTGAAAAAGTCTCCACGTATTCTTTGTTGAAGGAGCAGCACTGCACTATTTGAAGCTAGTTGAACACATCTGGTGAGCCAATGACAAGAGGCATATATGTGTAGCCAACGATTAGCAGCTAGCTCCCAGCAGTGATAAGCCCTTATATGTATGTTTTTTAACAAAGTGTACCAAGAGAACAAAGCAAATTTGATAAAAGAAGAATATTGGAATATTGTTTAAAAATGTCATCTAAATCATGAAAGAAAAATGTAGGGTTCCCTATCCCTTTAACACCAACTCTCACATTTAACCATTTCTATCTAAGCATATTTAGATATGAGTGTACATAAACCAGATCATATCATTACCTTTGAATTGGGTCAGACTTTACATTGTTTATGTGTCCATCAGCTAAAACAGATTAAAAATGTAGTGAAAGTTTATTCAGACTGTGTTTCACACTTGCCAACTGTCCCAATATTCCCAGGACAATGTTATAACTGTCCTGGAAGTCCCTTGTTGTAAATACCTGTCCTGAGGTGTGGGTTTGTATTTTATGCCATCTGAGTCTTGCTCTTTCCAATAGAAAAGCAGAATATTGAAATAATGTATAGCATTTGGCAAATATTTATTTGTAAGTTTCATTATTAAGATCATATAGCATAGGGCAATGATAAAAAAATATATCTGACGGAAATCTTTGGAGGATTTTTTTGAAAATGTTATTGTATTGCATGTGTCTCTGCTTCACATCCATAACCCTGTTTAGTTAGATAAATAGATCTCAAGCTACAAATTGCCCTTATAAATATCAACAGTACTGATGTAAGTTCTTAGATAATCTTGCCAGAGTAGATAATGGGCCCATAGTCTGAATACAGATGATGAGGCCTAACTAGTGATCTATAAAGTGTTACAAGAATTTTACATTGTTATATTATTACAATAACCCTGATATTTTTGTAATATTTTGCTGTGCAAATTTCTTTCCATACTTCCACTTATTAAAGGACCATTAAATACAGTAGAGTTGCTTAATCAGCGCATGCAAAACAAAAAGACAATGCAAAAGCACTTAGTCTGAATTTCAATTTATTCTGAAGATCATTTTTAATAACTTTGGCTGTATGTTTGGTGTCGTTGTCATGATGCAGAATAAATTTGGAGCCAATCAGATGCCTCCTTGATAATATTACATAATGTATAAGTTTCTGCTTGTACTTCTCATCATTGAGGAGTCCATTAAATCTGATCAATTCCCTAACTTAATTTGCAGAAACGCAGCCTCACACTTGCAAGGAACCTTCACCATGCTTTATGCTGCCTGCAGACACTCATTCTTGTACCTCTTTCCAGCCCTTCAGCGAATAAACTGCCTTCTGCTACAGACAAATATTTAAATGTTGACTCGTCAGCCTAGAGCACCTGCAGGCATTTTTCTGCATCCCAGTTCATTTGTTTTTATAGATAGTTTAGTTGCATGACCTTGTTTTCACTTTGGTAGGTATGACTTTTTGGCCGCAAGTCTTCCATTAAGACCACTTCTGACCAGACTTCTCAGGACAGTAAACTGATGTACCAGGGTCCCACTGGTATCTACAAATTCTGAGATGGCATTGCTGGATATCTTCCGATTGTGTAGGGACATTACCATGATGCGTCTTTCATCTGCTTCTCAAATTTTTCCTGGCTGATCACTGTGTTTACGGTCCTCAATATTGCCATTTCTTTGAGTTTCTTCATAAGAGCTTGGACAACACATCTGGAAATCCCAGTCTGGCTTCATTGTTGATGCAGTATAACTACCTTGTGTTTTGTTGTTGTGCTCAGTCTTGTCATGCTGTATGACTTTTGACATTAAACTCTTGTCTTCAGCAACCTCATCGTCTGAGCAGAGGTTGGGTGCTCCTCACCCAGTTTTATTCCTCCTATACAGCAGTTATATATATATATATATATATATATATATATATATATATATATATATATATATATATAAAAATGTGAGCAATTTGATTTTTTTTAAAACTGAATGCTTTCTGAATCATGAAAGTTTAACCCTAACTCTAGTAATTATGGATGCCTCTTTAGGGAACTACCACACAAAATAATATCTTATCTCATTGGAACACTCCATGTTATGTTTGTTTGTTTGTTGTAACAATATCTATACTGTCGTAACATGTAATATATCCCTTTTTCTAATATTTATATTTTTATAAGTGATCCAGAAGAGAAAGGGATTATCTGTAGTTGTTTGTTAAATATAATAAGGCATATTTATTTTTAAGTGTCTTTATTTCCATTTTACTTGTATTTATTACAAAAAATTTTCTGCTGATTTAACAAGTGTCAGCCCACGCCCTTATTTCCTTAGTCATGAGTTGCTAAGTCAGACAAGAAAAACAACATGTGTTTGTTTTAAATATGATACCTTTATATGGCTAATGAATGTTTTTAGATTTTCGAGTTATGGAGTTTTCGAGTTCCTTCCTCACCCTGAGGAAGGAAAGAATGTGCTGCATAAAAACAAATCACAGCTGAGGAAGGATTTGAATGTTCTTGAAATTTAGCATCTGGAAATATTATTTTACTATTAATGATATCATCTTTTTAGTTTACTTATATATTCAGCCTTTCCGTGTTGGAAGAAATACTTTTTATCTCTTAATTTCCCTAAGATACACTAAAAAACAATAACAAAATCAACAGTACTGTGCAATCAGATGATAAACTATTATTATTATTTTTTTGCTGTTTGGATGCATTCATGCAATTTTTAAAAATGTCACAAGCATAATAAGTATTGCAGTATCTCAACAGCAAAAATGCTCAACAGTTCAATTTTATTTCTTTTTTATTTATTTTAAGATTTTAGAACATGTGTTTTAGTATATAATTAAAAAATAAGTCCATGTCATTAGTTGCTTGATTTTTAACATCCAAAAGAAAGTTAGGTGCAGTACCCCCTGAATTGTAGTGCTATAAACCTTATAGATGTTACCAGCACTGCATTTGTCAAGCTAGGCATATTTTAATATTGGTGTTTTATTCTCTGACTGACTGCTGGTGAGTAGATGATAACATGTGAGTATAAGGAAGATGAAAGATAAAAAAGGAGAAATTAAAACATTGGTATTAAAGGGATAGTGTACCCTACATTTATCGCCCCTTTAATTTGTTCCCAATTATCTATTTTAACTGCTGGAGTATATTTAATTGATTACAAGTGGTATTTTAAATATTATACATAATGAATAATTGAACCATTCACACAAAAATATACAGGAAAATAATGTGTTGTTAAGGTGCATCAAAAATTGTAACAACATTTTTCACCAAAAATCACATTTTTTCAAATCATAAAACTTGTATGTAAAATCCAGGAATAAATTGTATTAAATATGCAAAGCGTAATTTAAGTACACCGGATGTGCAAAAATCACTTAGAAATTCATACTTATAAGTACAAAATACAAAGCGAAAATGATTTTGCATAAAATGGACTGAGCATGGGCGTTCCATGGGTGTATATGAAATTGTATCTCTAATACCAGTTTTTGCATTACAGATGATACACTTTTGTCTTGCAAACTAAAGGTGGCAAGCTTTTCTCAGAGCACTCAAAATACTTATAAACCTAATAGAAAAACACATGCATACGAAAATATAGGCGATTGTAGGATGCTATACGCAGAAAGCAGTATAATGTAATATATATTGGATGCGGGATTTAATTTTTAAAGTTTGCCCCCTGCTCACTTCACTCTACGGAGCCAAGTGTCCCTTTCCATCAAGCTCAATTATTTTCAATAGGAGACATCTCGCCACTCGCAGGGACTGAACCTTTTTAAAGATAATTCCACCAGGGCAGCCCCTGTGAGGGTCGGTGGGAAAAAGCTATGTCTGAACTTACAAGGTTTATATCATCTGGCTCAAAGTATAGGGCTTTGGTATACAGACAGAGATCATATAAATGACCATTTGTTTGTACAGACAATGATACAATATAGAGATATGATTTCCATGCAAGCTTCACCCATTTTAGTGCATTGTGGTTTCATACAAACCCAGCAATTTCATATAGAAAAATAAACAAAGAATCAATTTCTCATACATAGTACACACCAAAGCTGGTATAACAAGTCATTGAAAACACATGAAAGGAAAACTATTTTAAGTGCACTGTCCCTTTAAGAGAATGAAAGATGAATGAATTATGCAAAAAGGGAAATGTGTTGATGACTGATGAAAGATAGAGAGAAAGAGAGAGGGCAAGATTGTCTAAATGTCTCTGCTCAGGCAAGATGATCTAAGCAGTTTTGTTGGTACTGCCAGGTCCCTCAGATAATTTTAGAAACTAAAATTGTACATTGAAAGATATGTATCATTTTATACAGGGTTCTGTATATACATGAGAGGCCCCTACATTACAATATACAGTAAGGTCTTAAACAAATCCCAAAGATTTTGTGTGATTTTTCTCCATGCTGGTGAGTTTATAATCATTGGGCCCATACAGAGTGAATAAAAAATATGTGATTTATAGCACTGAGAGGATAATGTTAAAGGGACATTCCTGTCAAAATATAAATGCACATAGATGAATTACATCTTTGAATATAAACATATTTAGTAATATACATGTATTGGCAAAAATGCTTCTAGTAAAAATTATCACTGTTTTAGTGTCAACATTTTTTTGTGCATGTGCATGTGAAACATAGCTAGATATGCTCATTCCACCAGAGTTTGCAATACTGCAGCTGCTCAGAGGGCCAGTGGGCTTGTGTCATCTCAGCTATTAACAAAATGAGCCATTACCAGATTGTACAAGCACCCTGGGCTCTCTGAGCAAGTGCTGTGTTTAACCTTTTAAAGAAGTTAGGACATTCCATGCTGTACTAACTGTGCTGGACTTTAGTGCCGTTAGGAAGGCATGGAGCGTCCTAGCCATTTGGCTGTCCTGAAGCCAATGGTGCTTACTGTATGGTATCAGGTCATGGTTGGCATGCCTAGCGTTGTAGGCTCGCCCCCCTGACCCGATCCCATCATTGAAATCACATGATCGCATGCACGATCGCGAGATATCAATTTGTTTACATCTGAACACTATTCCGATGTTGACAATGTAAACCGGTCACGAAAGGGTTAACCCCTTAAGGACCAGACCATTTTTCAATTTTCTTACCCTTAAGGACCAGGGCTATTTTTACATTTCTACAGTGTGTTTGTTTAGCTGTAATTTTCCTCTTACTCATTTACTGTACCCACACATATTATATACTGTTTTTCTCGCCATTAAATGGACTTTATAAAGACACCATTATTTTCATCATATCTTATAATTTACTATAAAATATGATAAAAAATTGAAACAAACCACACTTTTTCTAAGTTTGACCCCACAAATTTGTTACACATCTACAACCACCAAAAAACAAGTTGCAAGTTATAGGGCAATAAATACAAGTAGCACTTTGCTATTTCCAAACCATTTTTTTTTTCACTTTTTCACAAACTTTAGGTTTCTCACTGAAATAATTTACAAACAGCTTGTGCAATTATGGCACAGATGGTTGTAAATGCTTCTCTGGGATCCCCTTTGTTCAGAAATAGCAGACATATGGTTTTGGCATTGCTTTTTGCTAATTAGAAGGCCGCTAAATGCCGCAGCGCCCCACACATGTATTATGCCCAGCAATGAAGGGGTTAAATAGGTAGCTTATAGGGATCTTGAAAGGTTAATTGTAGCTTTAGTGTAGAGATCAGTCTCCCACCTGACATATCCCACCCCTTGTTCCCTCCCTGACCACTCTCAAACAGCTCTCTTCCCTCCCCCACCTCACTATTGTCACCGCCATCTTTAGTACTGGCAGAAAGTCTGCAAGTATAAAAATATAAAGACTGTTTTTTGTTTTGTTTTGTTTTTTAAATGATATATTTTCTGCAGTGTAGGATCCCCCCTTACCACCCAACCTCCCTGAACCCCCCAAACAGCTCTCAAACCCTCCCCCACTAACTATTTGCCACCATTTTGGGTACTGGCAGCTGTCTGCCAGTACCCACTTTGCAATACAATTGTGGATTTTTTTACTGCTATTCCGACTTTTTCAGTAGTGTAGCTGCCCCCCTCAATGCCCTATCCCTCCCCCTCTTAGATCCCTTTCCCAACATTATTCCCCTCACCACCCTCTCGCACCACTTCATATGGCAGATCATGGGCGCACTGCTGGCAAAAAGTTTGCCAGTGATGGGCCGCCCACCTGCCTCCCAGCAATGGCTCCCACCCACTAACAATCGGCACCACCGCTGGCCGATGCAGAGAGGGCCACAGAGTGACTCTCTCTGCATCGGTGTGTAAGAAAAGGTATTGCAGTGATGCCTCGATATTGAGGCATCACGGCAATACCTTGAAAGCGGATTGGAAGCGATCAGGATAGCTTCCACCACTTGAAACCCCTGACGACGTACAGGGTCGTTCACAACCAGTTTTTGTATGATGTACCCTGTACGACGTTGGTCGTTAAGTGGTTAAAATGCTGGTGCACGGTTTACACTTTTGAAACAGCTGTAGTTTGTATTACAATCATTTTTGCTAATTCATGTGTAGTATAAAAATGCTTCTTTTCAAAACTGAAATGCATCCATGTGGATTCCAATTTTTGCTGGAATGTCCTTTTAAAGAGGCAAAGAAATAAGACAAGGGAACAGAGGCAGAGGGAGAGTTCACCCCAAATATTTGGCCTTTTGACAACTTTTTAGCTTTTATAAAGGATTCTATATTTCCTAGACTTATTTGATCACAAGACCAGACGATGGACCCAAACCCTGTCTCTCTTGGCTATTGTGGATACCAAGTAAATGTATTTGTTTAGATTTGTGATTAGTAGTTTAGTGATGTTATCTACTCAAGTACAAAAAACATTAATACTGGGAAAAAAAACCTAAACTCAGTACTAATTTTATCGCTATGAAATTTAATAAATAATGGTTGCATTGCTATATTTTTATTATAACAGATGTTAAAGCTTAAAAAGGTACATTAAAGTCAAAATTAAACTTAAAATGAAAGGATAGAGCATGAAATTAAAACCTTCTATTATCAATTTTGCTTAGTCTTCTTGGCATCCTTTGTTAAACGGTAATCACAGATGAGCTCAGGAGCGTGCAAGTGTCTTTAGGAACCTGACAGCAGTGTTTGCAACATTGTTTATAGCAATGTTATACATAGTTACAAACACTGCTGCAATAAACTGGTATAAGCACGTGCACACTCCTATCTGTGAGGGTCCATGTACCAGTATTAAAACACCATGCCTGCTCAAAGTGTAGTCTGCGGTGAGTACTGCTTCTGTGAAGACAAAATTTGTGACATAGAAGCTACTGCTGACTATGAGAAGGTGCTGTGTTTGAATACCCAGGATATGTGAGTATGCCACAGAAAAACAGTAATAACTTTTACTTGAAGCATTTTTGCTAATGGAAGTATATTGCTTTTATTTCAAATTGAAATGCACCCATGCACACTTCAATTTTGATCTTTCTATCCCTTTAATTTTGACTTCAGTGTCCCTTTAATAAAGAGAGCAATATATTTGTTTTACTTCATTGGGTAAGTAAACTAAATACTATGCATTTCCAACAAATTATTTCACTTTGCAAATGCTTTACACAGTGCAATTAGAGAAGTGACCCATTGCTAATTTGACTGAAAGTTTTATTCAGCTCAGCCCTTGAGCTGTCATCAATTTTAGTAGTTAATCAATTTGCACCTGCTGGGATGGGATCATCTGCTTTTTTCTGTTTAGGTAAATAAAGTATTAGGCTAGGATTAGGTACTGGCATACATGCGCGGGGGGACAAGCACCAGGGCAAACAGGCACAGTGGGTGGTCCTGTAAGCAGCAAGACTCTCTTAGAAAATGACATGGATTTTACAGATACTATGTTGTAAATTTAATCAAACTGAATTGCCTGATTTTAAGATAACAGATAATATGGATATGATCTAAAAGAATATTTTGGTTCCCAATGATCATTTACAAATTGAAGAAGGTTTTAAATAATACATTTTTTATAATAATACATTATTATCTACACTTTGTTGGTTTTGTGTTTGTGATAAGGTGTACTTCACATTTAGCCTATATAATAATATGTATTTTAAATTAATCTATAATTTATCTACAAACAAGTCTATTTTTTATTTTAAAAAATAACACAATATAATATTTTTTTAAATATTATTTGAAAAATAAGTAACACAATATAATATAAGTTTATTTTGTATCTGAAGAATAAATAACACTAAAGAATAATTTATGTATCATTGGTCATCAAAATATTTATTTTTATTTTTTTAAAATAAATAACACAATTAAATATTTTTGTAGGATTACAAGATAATCCAATATGAATAAAGCACCATCATAAAAGCTTTACCTATGATAAAAAGTGCCATTTTTACATTATAAATCATTTTCAGATTTTATTAGGTGATCCATTTTTGTAAAATATCCATAAACTAATAACAGATCTTTCCAAAATGTTAAAAGTTTCTTATTAATGTTAATGTAATCAAGTTTATTTTTTAATGACTGAGTTATGTACTAACTGTACTCAAGCAAAAAGGGGTTTATCACGGGTGTTAGTGCACTTTGTAAGTAATGTGCATTTACAAGTTGAAAGTAAACGTGTTCACTCAAGCGCAATTGAATTGCACATCGGGATAGTGCAACTTCAGAGCTTTGGTTCTCGACTAAAAAGTTGCACAAAATACATCAATAACACATTAAAAAGTACAGTTACACTCATAACAACACCATCTAATAAAAATTATTTTAAAAAAAATATTGCATAAAATTATAAGGTCTCAAAGATATAAGGTCTCAGGAGAAAGAAAAAAAAAGTCTGCAAAGAAACATACAATTCTCTAAATATGTATATGTGTATAAATATATATATATATATATATATATATATATGTGTGTGTGTGTGTGTGTACATATGTATTTATATGTGCATATATGTATGTATTTACAGACATATATACACATATAGAAACATAAATAAATATGTACACATATTGTGAGAGGGTTAGGGTGTGTGGAACTCAGAATGCAGGAACAGAGACACAGAACAATGAAAGTCTTTTTAAAAGCTTTACTGAATGATAAGCAAAAGAACAGTTGGTAGTTCACAGAAACAGCAAGTTTGAACAAAATACAGGTTCAGAATCCTTTTTAGCAGTAACAAAGTCCATTGGGCTCTGGTGCTTAAATAGAACAGTAAAGGGTGAGGTGGTCACAGAATACCTGGTAGGTACCTCAGGCACAGCTGGTGAATGTAAAGCAGACACAGGATTCTCAACAGGCTGGGGATACCCAGCGGGTGCTGTTGGTGAGACTGTCACAGGATACCAGGTAGGTACAGCAGGCACAGCTGGTTGGAGTAAGGCTGTCACTAGTATGGTAGACACAGGATTCTCAGTAGGTATAGGATACCAAGCGGGTACTGTTGGTGAGACTGTCACAGGATGCCAGGTAGGTACCTAAGGCACAGCTGGTGAATGTAAAGCAGACACAGGATTCTTAGTAGGCTGAGGATACCCAGTGGGTGCTGTTGGTGAGACTGTCACAGGATACCAGTTAGGTACAGCAGACACAGCTGGTTTGAGTAAGGCTGTCACTAGTATGGTAGACACAGGTTTCTCAGTAGGCACAGGATACCAGATAGGTAGAGCAGGTGCAGATGGTTTGAGGAAGGCTGTCACTGGTAAGGTAGACACAGGTTTCTCAGAAGGCACAGGATACCAGATAGGTAGAGCAGGTGCAGATGGTTTGAGGAAGGCTGTAACTGGTATGGTAGACACAGGTTTCTCAGTAGGCACAGGATACCAGATAGGTAGAGCAGGTGCAGATGGTTTGAGGAAGGCTGTAACTGGTATGGTAGACACAGGTTTCTCAGTAGGCACAGTATACCTAGCGGGTGCTGTTGGTGAGACTGTCACGGGATACCAGATAGGTACAGCAGGTAAGAGGGAAGCAGACACAGGATTCGCAGCAGGCTGAGGATACCCAGGGGGTACTGTTGGTGAGACTGTCACGGGATACTAGGTAGGCACAGCTAGTTTAGGGAAGACTACCCACCCAGCGGATACTGTTGGTGAGACTGTCACGGAATACCAGATAGGTACAGCTGGGTTGAGGAAGGCTGTCCCTGGTATGGTAGACACAGGTTTCTCAGTAGGCATAGGATACCCAGTAAACCAGCTAGTAAGAGGGAAGCAGACACAGGATTCTTAGCAGGCTAAGGATACCCGGAGGGTACTGTTGGCAAGACTGTCACGGGATACTAGGTAGGCACAACTGGTTTGAGGAAGGCTGTCACTGGTATGGTAGACACAGGTTTCTTAGCAGGCACAGAATACCCAGTGGGTACAGGTTGGTAGGACATTCACAGGATACCAGACATTAATAACTCTAAATAATACATATTATATAGGTCTTTAAATAGTATATTATGTTTTTCAGTACTTTCCAATGACCACAAAGAAACACTAAAGGATTCTAGACACTCAGCTATCAATTGTCTATTCATTAGTGCATTTCATTTTTTAATACAAACATTTTTGCAATATGCTTATATTAGAACTTTTTTTTGCTGTCACTGTTTTTTTGGGGGGGGGGGTTATTACACATTCAAGCATTATGCTTCATTACAGAGATGGTGGTGTTGTGTATCATGTAAACCATCTCCAGTTCTGTAAGCATGCCCAGTGATTGAATGCCAGTGCTTGAGGCCCATGCATCATATGTACATAGGCCCTGAAAGAGTGATAGCTTTTACTAAAAGCAACTTTATTAATACAAGCAGATTGCAAAAATGCTTAGATACAGAACTAAAAATTTTTAATATGCCCCTTATGTACTAGAATAAAGCATAGCCAATTTTAGTTTCAGTATTTGAAAAAAAAAAAGATTTGATTGTCTCAGATCACTGTTACAGTGTTTTTACGTTTTACATCCAATTCATTTAATAAATGAGGACTGAAGTTTATACTCAAATACACTGAAATCAGCAGAATTCATATAATATTTGCATCACCTAACATTTTTTTTGTGTGAAAGCTTATATTTAAAAGGAATGAGTTGATTTTTGTTCTCTTAAGAAAAAAAACAATACTTTGAATTATATACAGGCGTACCTCAGAGATTTTGCGGGTTTGGTTCCAGACCACCGCAACAAAGTGTGACACACTAATTTATTTGTTTCCCAGTACATTTAAAAGTTATATTTACACTATACTGTAGTCTTATAAAGTGTGCAATAGCATTATGTCTAAAATAAAAAAACAGTACTTACCTTAATTAAAAAATACTTTATTTCTAAAAAATGCTATAATCTGAGCCTTCAGTGAGTCAATCTTTTTGCTGGTGGTGTGTATATACAGTATATGTACTCATTTGTATTTGTGTGTTATGTGTTTATATGTGTATTTATAAAATGGCTCCAATAGACTTAGTTGACCCAGAGTTGCCACAAACCTTCAATTTGTAAAAAGAGCAATATCTGCAAAGCGCAATAAAGCAAAACACAATAAAACAAGCTATGCCTGTATATTCTTAACATAGGTGAGGTGAGTTCAAAGTCATTTTCTTACCTAAACAGAAGCTTTGCTTCATAATATATACTGTTTACCTTACAGACATGCTAATTATTTACAAAAATTAGCAACTGGAAACACTTAGTGGCGATTTGATAAGAAAGATGAAATCAACAAATAATTACTTACAAAAATTAGCAACTGGAAACACTTAGTGGCGATTTGATAAGAAAGATGAAATCAACAAATAATTACTTACAAAAATTAGCAACTGGAAACACTTAGTGAAGGTTTGATAAGAAAGATGAAATCAACAAATATAAAGCCATTAGTTGTAAAAACACAATTACATATCTTATAGGTCGCACTAATTAGTAAAGATCACTAGCCTAGTCTGAGGTGTAAGGTTTTTATCAGGTGAGTGTGTGATTTTGGGATTAGGAATATTTAAGACAAACTGTTTACTTTAAGTAGAATAACTAACTGAGTAATACATTTTTGCTGTTAGGGGAAATAATCGACCTACTTCTATAAACATATGCAACATGCTTTATCTATACAAGTAAATGCCGAGTGGATTTGGGAAAGATGCTAATTACAGTTTAGCTCAGTTTTCCAAACACCACATTCACACCTTTTCCCTAAATATATGTTTTGTAAAGTATCTGTAAATGTTGCAAACAAAAGCTTAAGGAAATGTAGAATAAATTATACAGTGGCCAGTTTTCACCAGAATGAATATATCTGTCACTTCCAAACTACGACACCAGGAATGTTAAATGTGATTTGTGTGGTTTGTATTTTATAATCTTACATGCTGGGCATGTATATATGTATATAAAGAGCAGCAAATGCTAAAAATAAAACAAACACGTTAGTTCAGATATTATTCAAGAGATGATAAACCCAAACCCCATATCAAGTCCCCTCCAGTAACTGGGTCTTACTCCCAGGCTTTCTTGGTTTTTAGTAATTAGTCTCCCTTTAAAATTCACACACAACAAGGTACTGGCCTATACTGTGGGGCAGCACTCTCAGAAGAAACTGAGATCATTTTCCATAACATGGGCATCTCTATCATAGTACACAGGGCCACATGTCCTGACACAGGCAGCTAACTCAAGACCAGTGTGTTACAGTGAATACTGCTGCCTGCACATACATCATTTTGCTGAGTGGAGGGCAGAGAGGGGGTTGCTACCCCACTAGACCCCATGCAAGCATAGTTATACAAAGACCTACAATTCCATGTTGGCAGACTCACACTCAGGTGCCCCTCCAAATTTATTTATCTAGGCACAGGCATTGGGGGACTATGGATAAACACCACCATGCCTTAGCAGCTTCAAACAATGTGGCAAATGTATCTGCATTTATATCATCATATTGACCATATTCAATCACAATGTTTTCCTCTACCTTTATTATACTAACCTAGATTATAACCCACCTCTTCAATTTCAATTCAACTTCATATTTTTGCCCTATATGGCCCTATATGTACAGCATTAATTAAAGGTTGTGGCAAACACTGATTCTACATATTGTCTAAAACACATGCAAGTGCCTGAGCCTTTCTAGATATGCTGTCATAGAGCTACATTTATACAAATTGAAAAGTTGTGTTTTTTAATAAAAAAATCTATACTTTAAATCTGAATAATGAAGGATTTATTTGTTACTTCTATGTCCCTTAATTTACCATCTGGACATGAAAGCACATCAACTAGTAGCATGTGTATCATATAGTTGTATATACCCTTAGAGATATAAAACAGTTTAATTGTTGGGAAAAAAAAACATAAAACAGTGGGTTTTACTTAATATAAATCATTGTACTATGTATTATCCATCATTTTAAAAGGATTTTACCTTTTATTTATTTTTTTGTTTAATTTCTGCAGTGTCCATTACTTCCAGGTCACACAAGGGGGGCTATGGTTTTACAGGAATCCAAATGTGTAGTTTTTCCTTTAAAGTGGTCAGGTCACTAAGAGACACATGCACTAGCTCAGTCAATTTCTTGCCCATGCTCAGTAGAGGACTTTTGCTGCAAAAATCATGTGCCAGTATAATTTAAGTTTTATTATGGTAGCTCCCTTATCTCACTAAATGAAGTGGCTACATTAAGAATTTCTAAGTGCTCATTTTGCAAGAAAACAAGTTCTTTGCTGTTTTTAACATAACCAGTTTTATTGTATCTTTACTTTGTTTCAAAAGAAAATTTAACTAAAGGATCACTGTTTCATATTCTTATAAGTACAGTATATATGTCTGTAGATTTGGACACAGTGCTTTAGAAGATCCTGTTTCAGAAAACTGTATATGTACAGGCACTTATATGTGGCTCCCTTTTTTATGTGTCCTTCCATAGCCTTTTTAACCAATCACTGCCCTAAAGTCTTAAAATAATATATATAATAATATTGGGGCTAGATAGATAGATAGATAGATGGATGAACCCGCATCCTACACATAGAAAAGTCTCCACTGCATTAGGATTGTACACGTTCTGCACATGCCTATGTATAGCTTGGATTCTTTGAGCCTTCCCAGCACTTGGACCCTGGTGCCACTGCACCTTTTCCCACCGGCAAAACCACTTTCATCCCTCTCAAATGACCTGTCCCTCACAAAAACTCAGAATCTTTAATTCTCCAAAAAGTAACTTAAAGGGACACTGACCCCAGTTTTTTTCTTTCATGATTCAGATAGAGCAGGAATGTAAATCTTAGCAGCCAGTCCATTTTAGATTCAGCAACATGGATAGTGCTTGCTTATTGGAGGCTTACATTTACTCACCAATACTCAAGCATAACCCAAGTTCTCAAACAAAAATGGTCCGGCTCCTATGCATCACATTCCTGCTTTTTAAATAAAGATAGCAAGAGAACGAAGAAAAATTGATAATAGGAGTAAATTAGAAAGTTGCTTACAATTGCATACTTTATCTGAATCATGAAAGAAGAAAAAAAGTGGGTTTAGTGTCCCTGTAACCCCTTAACAACCGAGGACGTTCCAGGAACGTCCTACAAAAAAACACCCTTAACGACCAAGGACGTTCCTGGCACGTCCTCTGATCTTTCAAGCGGTGGAAGCGATCCTGATTCGATTTCAGCCGCTTTTATGGTATTGCAGTGATGTGTCGATATTGAGGCATCCTGCAATACCATTTTTTTACAAACCAATGCAGAGAAAGCCACTCTGTGGCCCTCTCTGCACCGGTAGCGATGGTGCCGATCGGAACATCGTGGGTGGGAGCATTGGCAGGTGGGCGGCCCATTGCTATCCGGCATCCAGTTCCTAAATGTGCACGCCGGGTGCCGGGAGAGTGCGGGGGCACGTGCGCGCGTGTGCAGAAACCACTGCCATCAATGAAAATTAATGGGAAGGAGGGAGAAGGAGGGGGAAAAATAAGGATCGTAGGATCTGGGAGGGGGAGAGGAAGGGGCATTTTGAGGGGGGCTGCTACACTACAGAAAAATTTAATTTTTGGGGGGGCAAAATGGGTACTGGCAGGTAGCGGGGGGAGGGTTAGAGAGCTGTTTGGGGGAGACCAGGGAGGTTAGTACTGGCAGACTTTCTGCCAGTACTCAAGATGGCTGGGACAATTGTGGGGTGGAGGAGGGAAGAGAGCTGTTTGGGAGGGATCATGGGGTGGGATGTGTCAGGTGGGAGACTGAAGCTAAAATTAACCCTGCAAGCTCCCTAATTAACCCCTTCACTGCTGGGCATAATACAAGTGTGATGCGCAGCAGCATTTAGCGGCCTTCTAATTACTAAAAAGCAACACCATAGCCATATTTGTCTGCTATTTCTGAACAAAGGGGATCCCAGAGAAACATTTACAACCATTTGTGCCATAATTGCACAAGCGGTTTGTAAATAATTTCAGTGAGAAACCTAAAGTTTGTGAAAAAGTGAACAATTTTTTTTTATTTGATCACATTTGTCGGTGAAATGGTGGCATGAAATATACCAAAGTTGACTTACTTTGGGTTGTCTTCTAAAAAAATATAAATAAATACACAAATAAATACACACACACACACATCAAGGGATATTCAGGGATTCCTGATAGATATCAGTGTCCCAATGTAACTAGCGCTAATTTTGAAAAAAAGTGGTTTCGAAATAGCAAAGGGCTACTTGTATTTATTGCCCTATAACTTGCATAAAAGCAAACAACATGTAAACATTAGGTATTTCTAAACTCAGAACAAAATTTAGAAACTATTTAGCATGGGTGTTTTTTGGTGGTTGTAGAAGTGTAACAGATTTTGGGGGTCAAAGTTAGAAAAAGTGATTTTTTTTTTCCCATCATATTTTATAATTATTTTATAGTAAATTATAAGATATGATGAAAATAATGGTATCTTTAGAAAGTCCATTTAATGGCGAGAAAAATGGTATATAATAATATGTGTGGGTACAGTAAATGAGTAAGAGGAAAATTACAGCTAAACACAAACACTGCAGAAATGTAAAAATAGCCTTGGTCCCAAACGGTCAGAAAATGGAAAAGTGATGTGGTCCTTAAGGGGTTAATGACAAAGCATTACCATGTCATTTTGCTGTAAAAGTGTTTTACAGTTACTGCTAATGTGCAACTATGTCATTATTTCAGTAATGCATTAAACTGCACTAAGTCGTCGCTCGTAAACACAGTGCTCATACTTTTTTTTTTATTGAGCAAACAAACTTAAAAAAGGTTGATTATTAATTTGAGAAAGTCCTAAAATCCAGCAAATGTTCTCATATATATTTGATGGACTGGAATACTTTTGCCAAAATTTTCACGTAGACGTTAAAATAGATTTTACCAATACAAAAAAAAAAAAAAACAATAGAATAGCTTATGCTGTCTGCTTTTATTTTTTTTTTTAACAGATTGCAATATCTTTACATTTTAAAACCCTGAAAAAAAACAATTCTATGCATTTGAGCAGGAATTTTGATGAAATGTGCATTTTATTATTATTTTACATTTTGTACCTAATAATTCAGTTAAATTAGTATATTTAAATAAAACCTATTTTCTACCACAGTAACAGTACACTTACTATACATACATAATATGTAGACAGGCAGATAGATAGATAGATAGATAGATAGATAGACAGACAAACGGATAGACAGACAGACATAGAAGGAGGGAGTCATAGTTGAATGCCTGTTAGGCTCAGTGGACTTCTTTAGAAAGCGTTTACTGCAAGATTTGACCTCTTTAGTAGACTAAACAAACTAACAAATATCTTAGTTTGTTTAGTCTGAGAAAAAGGTCACTTTTTTACTGTCAAAATGTATCCTGTCCAAGCCCCCCAAAAAATGTTACAGGGCCTCTGGTTCCTGAAGGGAAGTTACTTATATAGCATTTAATGCATTTGTTATTTTACTGTTTTATGTCTCAAGCAATTTATAGAAAGTGTTTCAAAACTTGAAACTTTTTTTTTTAAAATATGTACCGTAAATATATATTTTTTTGCACATTAGTGCCACCATAGTCTAAGTTTGATTGAACTTCCACCTTAAAATATGTTTCTTTGTTTGTTTGTTTGTTTTTGAAGTGTCTGCTTCTCTATGTGAAGCCAGTATTACATGTAAAAACTGCAAAAAGCATTGTCTGATTATTTAAAATTTGCTGGATGTGAATACTTTGCCTATACTCACAGGGACTGTCCCCAGGAAATTTTCTAAAAGAAAAGGGCTGTCCCTGGGAGTTGTTGCTTTCTATAGAAAGTAATGGAGGTTGCTGGAAAGGAAAACTTTGCTGGGAAGAGCAGAGTTAGCAGGGGGGGGGGGGGAGCACCATAAATAATTAAATACTGCAGCCAATACAAATTTGATTACTCTGTTTTTGGCATATAGTATCTGAAATCACTTCTTTTTTCATATGCATGTGTTATGCTATAAGGGTACAATCTCACCACCTTCAGTTTGTAAGGTAAAACAGCAATCTGCATAGGAAAAATGTTTAGTGAATACGAGAAACCCTGGCAGAGATCTTTCAAGCACATCCATTTAACGCCCCTTGTTTAGCCCATTAGTAGAGGTAGGAAAAGTTATTTTACTATAAGAAAAATAATACAATTTGAACATCATACGTATTAATTTCACAGTGTTTTGGCAGATACAGTGTTGTTTTAGTAGAATTTCTACTGTGTGCATTAAAGGGGCAGTTTACTGTAAAATAATTTTTTCCTTAATGTGTTTCCAAACACTTGTTATACCAGTTGGAGAGTATAATCATGTATGGGAAATTGATCTTTTAAGTTTTTGTATATGAAATAGCTTTTTTTAGTTTTTGTTTGAAACTACAGCCCATTAAAATCGGATGAGTTTGCATGGAGAACAGATCCCATTATCTCATCTCTCCAGATAAACACCTAGGCTTCCTTACCGTATATCTTTTTTTTGAGATAACAATTGAAAAATTATCATTTTAGTACCTATCTCCCACTGAGAGTGTATTTTTTATGCTGGATCTTATTTACATAACTTTTCTGTACTATTTCTGCAGTATTTAAAAATTCAGTATCGGTGATCGCTTCATAAGACCAATCTCTGCTTACTGGACCCTGCTGTCACAACCTGAAAGTCCTAATAGCTAATTGCCTATTGTTGTCACAGAGAAATATCTGTAATACAGTGTGCACTTCAATTACAGTAAACACCTTGTAATTAATTACAAGTTGTTTATAACATCAGTAAAGTCTTAACATTTTTAAGTAACATACTTTTTACTGTGATTGCTTTTCAACATCCAAGCTTCACTCATCATTTGCCTTAGTTGTAGGAGCCATTATAGACATAAGTATGTGGATAACAGGACTAGCCATAGTCATAATGTTAGTAGAAAATGCATTGCTACACTTATGGACTGATATGTAGCAGAGTTAGCTACAAGAATCCTTACCATGTTCTGCTGGCCAATATCTGAATACTATGTCATGTTGTCCTGTTCCTGCATAATGTGTATTTCTGACATTTTACTGGACTTGCGTAAGATATTCAACACCACTTAACCTGTCAATGTATTCCTTTCATACTTGTCACCAGCTTGCAGAAACTACTAATAGCATACACGGAAACTACTGGAAAAGAAGTGAAGTGAAATTGCATCAGCCTTTTAAATTAGACATATATGTGCATGTGTGTGCTGGTGTGTCTGTAGACAACCAGCCTTACAAACATATTCTGTGAAATAAAGAAGTAACCTGTGTTTTTTTTTTTTTTTACATTTTCTAAATGGAAGCAATGCAGTAGAAATCTAATTCACTCAAATAGTATTCATACCTAGTATTTGTTATATTCATGTGTTCATTTCCAGGGACATTATTCTGGTGTACAAAGTTGCTCATCAAAAGGCTTATGTTTGCATTAGCTTAACAGGACAATAAACACCTTGTAATTATTTCTGTTGTGCTGCTAATGAATAACATGTCAGTCAAGTCTAAATGCTTTTAAATCTTTTTTACTGCAATTTTTTTATAGCCAAACACAACACACAATTCCCCTTATTTTGAGAAGCCAATCTGGGCTTTAGTCAGCAGACAACTAGGTACAGTCATAATGTTAATATAAAGTGCATTATTTTGCAGTTGTTATAAATTAAAGCCAATTAGGGAAACATTTGGAGCATGGTTTGCCTTGAGAAGTCAGCAGGGGGTATTACAAGTTCTGAGAATTAAAAAATCCTCAATTTTCATATAGACAGTGTACTCATGCAAGCAGCATAAAAGCGTTCATTGTATATAAAGATGATTCTGAAATACCCTTTAAAAGGGCTGGTCTCTCTCCCAACCTCATCTGGGAATGCCATTGTTTTCTGATGCCTATTGTTTACTTAGCTATTTGTAGCCAATACTGCAGTATTGAAATTTGTAGCATTGTTGGAGGTTTCAATAGGACAATCAGCTTTTTCAAATGACAAAATAAAGGTAAAGGTAAACAAGTTATTTATAAACAATTTAATGCAGTCCAGTGAGTAAAATGGAAAAATATTAAAGGCAAGAACATTTTACAATACAGTGTTCCTTTAAAGGAACATACAGCACAAATCAGATTCCATATAAAGTGCCAGATTACAAGTGGATCGCTATTTAATGGTCCCGCTCCATCGTTAACTGCTCTAGAAGTAAGATTTTTGTGCGTGTCAGGTTGCACTCTTATTATGATTTGAAAGTAAACTGTTTTCGCTCTCTCGCTAATCCGAAATCGTGAGCATTCACGTATTCCATCATAGCATTTAATGGAGAACAAAACGAACACCCCATTCTTGCGCAAACCCAATTGCATATTCTCATGTGGGCTAACCCAACATGAAAATATTAAGATTTCACATTCCAATGTTCTTCAAATAACAGAATATATTCTATTTATTCATAAATACATATTTCTACATATCTAATTGTATTTTGGAACAATATACATCTATACCAACCTATATATATCCATGATTATACATAGGCATAGCTATATAAAGATATACAGTTTATAGGAATATCTATTTATAAATACATATTCTGATATGTGCATAACATTGGAAAGTGAAATATTTACAGTAAATGCACAGTATAACACTGTATTAAATATGAATATTGCATAAATATGTTTTTTAATATTTTTATCTACTTTACTGCAAAGGGCTCAAATGCACTTGGATATATGTCTATATATGTGCACATGTTTTTAAGTTTTTATATGTGTGTGTGTATATATATATATATATTATATACATACATACATATAAATACATATGTACACACAGATATTTTTAAAGATGTATATGTATGTATGTTAATGTTAAATCCCTTTGCCTGCCTTTTTTTAATCATTTTTATTAGTGTTATTATGCATGTAACTATAATTTTGAATATATTTTTGCTGCGTTTACCAGAGCTCTGAAGTCATGGTAATCATTCTAGTGTAAATTGTGATTGCGCTCAAGCGATCGCGTTTGCTTTCAGCTTGTCTTATCTCTTGTAATAACAAGGTGTTTACTGTCCCTGTAATTTGCTATAGCAGAGGGAAACACATCCCAATAGGTTTTACAAGGAGTATATTCCTGGACTGCACTGAGATAGCAAATATAATAATATCATTCTGTTAGAAACATTTTAATTAAACGCTTTTAAAAAATAACTGAAATGGTAACTGCAACTGTTTCTTTTCAATGCTTGAAAAAACACCAATTTTAGCTGTTTAAGCTCAAGGTCAGCAATCT
The DNA here is from genome assembly GCF_027579735.1 of Bombina bombina. Lineage (NCBI taxonomy): Eukaryota > Metazoa > Chordata > Amphibia > Anura > Bombinatoridae > Bombina > Bombina bombina. The sequence continues at coordinate 894,319,316 of NC_069503.1, read as the reverse complement.
GAAAGAAGAAGCCCTTTTGAACTTCCTTCATAAAGAGCTCGTGTTATCAGAATAAATCTGTCACTGTAATGGGCAGTATTGAACAGAAGGAACTGAGACATGGTGCACTTACATGATATCAGGATGAACACAGCTGAGAAAACATGGGCCTTTTTTTTTTTTTAACTTATGTTTGTGACGTGTCATTATTTACACTAAGAATCTACCCAACAAAATGTTATATTTTTTTTTTCCTTCATATATTTTATTAATATTTCAAAAAGTCCCCTTGCAGAATAAAAAAGAAAATGTGTTATGAACATTTCATGACAATTATACTATATTATATAATATGTATTTTATAGGATTCAAAATAATCTCATACAATTATCTTGTATATGGTATGTAACTGTTACTGTATTCAAATTGTTTCAGAATTTATATGAAAGACCAGCAGTTAAACTTGTTAAAATGTATATGAAAGTCTGCTGTTATTATTATTGTCAGTTATTTGTAGAGCGCCAACAAATTCCAGAGCGAGCAGTTAAAAGGACATAAAAGCAAAAAAAGTCCTTTCATGATTCAGATAGAACATACAAATTTGAACAACTTTCTAATTTGCTTCTATTATGAAATTTGCTTTGTTTTGTAATCATTTGTTAAAAACAGGAAATTAATCTTAGGAGAGTGCACGTGTCTACAGCACTATATGGCAGCAGTTTTGCAACAATATTATTCCCTTAAGGACTGGGCATTTAAGACTAAAACTTACTCAAAAGACCAGAGCATTTCTAGCATTTTTGCTTTCACTCCATTTAAACATAAAGTTTTATTTACCTATCAAAACTATATTTTTTTTTTAGTAGACAACTCAAGGTATTGATCTAGACCCATTTTGGTATATTTTTTGGCCCTGTTTCGCTGCAAAATGCGATATTTTTTTTTAACATTTTCACAAACTTTGGGTTCCTCACTGAAATTATTTACATACCACGTTTGCAATAATAACACAAATGATCATAAAAGCTTCTCTGGGATCCCCTTTGTTCAGAAATAGCAGGCATGCCTTTTGGTCATTAGAAGGCCACTAATTGCAGCTGCACACTGCACTTCTGAAATTCCTAGCAGTTTAGAGGTTAATCAGGTAGCTTGTAAGGATAAGTTTAGCTTTAGTGTAGAGAATGAGATTACCCTCCCACCTGATCATTTCCAACACCTGATCTCTCATAAACAGATCTCTTCCCTTCCTCACCCCCCCCACTGGTCACCACCATCTTAGGTACTGGCAATGTGAAGTTGTAATAATTTTTTTAAAATGTATTTATTTTGTATTATTTTCTGCAGTGTAGGATTACCCCCTTACCTTCCCACCTCCCTGATCTCTCCTAGACAGCTCTCTAACCCTCCTCCTCTAACTAGTGTCCACCATCTTAGGTACTGGCAGCTGTCTGACTGCCAGTACCCAGTTTTCTTATTCATTTATTTTTTTATTTACTTTTTAAAACAAATATTTCTGTAGTGTTGTGCACCCCCACCTCCCCTTGCAAGCAATTTTTTCTAGAGTTCCCCTCTAATTACCACCTCCCCTTCCAAGCAATATTTTTCTAGGGCTTCCCTCCTGCTCTCATTTTGGATTTTTTTCTGTAGTGTAGCTAGGGTTGCCACCTCAGCCATGTTTTGCTGGACACTTATGAGTTACACATGCTACAGGGTGTGCAGGGAGAAACATGTATTGTGTTTCTGGACAGCACTATTCATATTCCTCCCTGCACACCCTGCAGCATGTGTAACTTATAAGTGTTCTGTATTTTAAGGGACGGGTGGCAACCCTAAGTGTAGCAGACCCTTCCCCCTTCAGTAACGGCCTATTTTTGTTACTTATTTAATAACTTCCTCATGAATATTTTATAATAATAATAATAATACAATTTAAAGATATAAAAAAAGTTTTTCCCATGTTTCTAGTCTTATTCCATAGCCTAAGCTTAGTCAGAGGTTGTCTATGATTTCCAATAGTATCCTTTTCCTGTATTGGTGTTGTGATTTTTGAAAGATATCTCCAAGGTTTCTACTTTTCTTAAAGGGACACTAAACCCAAATGTTTACTTTAATGATTAAGATAAAGCAGTCAATTTTAAGCAACTTTCTAGTTTACTCCTATTATCAATTTTTCTTCATTCTCTTGTTATCTTTATTTAAAAAGCAGGAATGAAAAACTTAAGAGCCGGCCCATGTTTGGTTCAGAACCTGGGTTATGCCTGCTTATTGGTTTGCTAAATGTAGCCACAAATAAGCAAGCTCTATCCAGGGTGCTGAACCTAAAATGGGCTGGTTCCTAAGCTTTAAATTCCTGTTTTTTAAATAAAAATAGCAAGAGAACGAAGAACAATTGATAGTAGAATAAATTAGAACGTTGCTTAAAATTGCATGCTCTATCTGAATCATGAAAGAAAAAACAAAATGGGTTTAGTATCCCTTTAAAGGGACAGTATACACAATTTTTTTTATAACTGCATATAATAGACATTACTATAAAGAATAATATGCACAGATACTGATATAAAAATCCAGTATAAAACCGTTTAAAAAATTACTTAGAAGCTTCCAGTTTAGCTCCGTTTTAAAAGGTTACTGGAACACCCACTGCACGTGGGAAATATCAGACACTCTCCCCTCTCCCTTCCTTTGCATATGAAAAGACCCTTTACACAAACAGAAGCAAGCAAGCTGGAGTAGGTATACGTCGGTATTTCCCTAAAACTTTAGGGCTTGGTTAGGAGTCTAACCAATGCAATGTTGTTTAAAAACAAGCAAAACTATCCATTAAAAAAACCAAAAAACTTTATGGGCTATATAAATAGATTATATACAAAACATTTATGCAAAGAAAAAAAATGAGTGTATAATGTCCCTTTAAGGGACAAAAAATGTAAATGTTCTATTATGCATGTGGAAGAACTTCAGTTAATGATGTTTAAAGTGACACTGAACCCACATTTTTTTATTTCATGATTTAGACAGAGCATGCAATTTTAAGCATCTTTCTAATTTACTCCTATTATCAATGTTTCTTTATTATCTTGCTATCTTTATTTTAAAAGCAAGAATCTAAGTTTAGAAGCTGGCCCATTTTTGGTCCACAACTTGGGTTGTCCTTGCTGATTGGACAGCACCAATAACAAGTGCTGTCCAGGGTCTGAACCAAAAGTTGTCTGTCTTCTAAGCTTAGATGCCTTCTTTTTCAAATAAAGATAGCAAGAGAACGAAGAAAAATTGATAATAGGAGTCAATTAGAAAGTTGCTTAAAATTACATGCTCTATCTGAATCATGAAAGGAAAAATTTGGGTTAAGTGTCCCTTTAAGATATACCTTGCATGAAAATGGTTAAAGGGACAGTACACTGTAAAATTGTGTTTATATTAATGTATTTTCAATGACTTGTTATATCAGCTGCAGAGTATAAAATAGCATTTTCAGGTTTATTTGTGTATAGGAAGTAGCTGGTTTTGTGCTTTTAAACCACAGCCTATTACAATGGGTTGAGCTTCAGGTAATATCAGATCTCATTATGTTATCACTTTGTGTACACAGACTTGCTTCCTTATCTTATATTTGTCTAGAAAACTAAAGCTCAATACATAGAGAGAACAATGGAAAATTATAATTTTATTACTTAACTATCCTGCATCTCACTGTGAGTTTAATTTCTTCTGCTGACTGTGTTTACTTAGGCTATTTAATAGCTGAGACTCCAGTATCAAAACATTCAGTATAGGTTGGGAAACCACAAGCTATTTCAAAGGGCAAAATAGGGGTAAAGAAGCAACTTGTAAACAATGTAATACACCCGAGCAGGTAAAATGGAAAATTGGGAACAATTTAAATGGGAGAACATTTTTGTATGAACTGCCCCTTTAAGTTAAAGCTGATAAAAATATTAGGAATAGGTAATGAGGAGAGTAAAGTCACTATTGCTTCTGTGGAAAGAGGTAGTAGCTTTCTGTGCAACAATCTACAGTCTGGCAATGTGTGCTACTTTTTATTTCAAGTTGATATTGATGGTGAAGTTGGTGCAATTGATATATTTTTAAAGCTTGGGGTGATTCAGACAAGGCTGTTTGAATTACCCCAAACTTTAAAAATGTGCAAATTTGTGAAGGGTGGAGACCGCTAGAAAGCCGCAGAATAGATAAGATAATGTTTGTTAGGTTTTCAAAAATGAAAAACAAAAAGTTAAATTTATGTTTCTAAGGTAAAATTAACTTTTGATTTTGAATTGAATATTTTGCTTTTATAGCATGTTTTAAAGGGCCTAATTTACATAATGTCCTCCACTCAGGTGAGATTTTATAAAAAAAAACATCAGTCAGTGCTTTGAGGTCCACTGGATTCTGGGAAAGCAATTTTTACCTTTTTTATTTTCTAAAGCAATTAAGATTTGAGGGGTGAAAATAGGGGACTTATTAGGGAGCATACATGTAATGTCTTTATTCCCTAACTTAAAAGCAGAATTTAAATAACTGAAAGAAGTTACACTGAACTTTGCAAAGCATCTCTATATTCAATTAAAACCCTAGCAGCAATTCATTTATAAGCAGGCAAAAACCACCTTTATGAGATGAAAATCAAACAATTGAAGTAAAGGGTATCCTCCATTTTGACATTAGCCTACCTATTACCAGCTCCCTCTAGTGTCAATAAGAGGTAACTGAGGAAGGGCTAGCCCATGCCGTGGTATCTTTAGCATGGCACCCTGTTGCTGATGTTTTACAGGCAGCATATGGTAGGTGAAAAGAAGATATTGTAACCATTTTGAGCACATTGTAATTAATAAAATAAAATGTTTTCTATTTTAAACATTTTTAGTTGTTTTTTTTTTTAATAATTTTTATTTGTTTTAAACAATATAAAGCAATAACTGGGGACTCGCAGGACCCCTGCACAATATGAAACACATCGAATATATAGAAACACAAGTCTCTAACATGTAACTGGTATGTTCAGAAATCAAAGAGTGGAGTCGGTACATTTCAGAGTTGCTGTTAAAGGGGTGGGAGAAGGGGGGGAGGGGAAGAAGGTACCCAGATGGGGGGAGGAGGGGGGAGGGGAGAGGACATCCCTGAGAGTCACCCCGAAGTGGCGGAAGCATGGTCATTTAGGCCCTAAACCGGAGGTGTCCATAAAGGGTTGTGTGTATCTTTCCAGTCTGCCCAAACCATTTCAAATAGATCTACTTTGTCCAGACTAACATTTTTAGTTTTATTATGGGGTTTAGGGGATTTAGCACTTAAAGGTACATGAAATCCAAAATGTTTCTTTCATGGTTTAGATAGAGCATACCATTTTAAACAACTTTCCTACAACTTTCCTACATAATGCTATTTTCTAATGTGCTTCATTCTCTTTGTATCCTTTGTTGAAAAGCATATCTAGATAGGCTCAGGAGCTTGGCACTAGCTGCTGATTGGTGGCTAAACTTGTATGCCTATTTTCATTGGCTTACAAATTTGTTCAGCTAGCTCCCAGGTGTGTATTGCTGCTTCTACAATAAAAGATACCAAGAGAATGAAGCAAAACTGAAAACACAAGTAAATTGGAAAAGTTGTTTAAAAATGTATAATCCATCTGAATCATGAAAGGAAAAAGTTGTGTTTCATGTCCCTTTAAAGAGACAGTAAGCATCTTGTAATTACAAAAAAAATTTTTGGAGTCTTCCTCTAGATTGACATAGCAGCAGAATCTGAACTATATATGAAAAGATGGACTCTTTGTTTGCTGCAATTGTTTTTAATGATCAAACTTTCATCACCATTTTCCTTATTGGAAGCAGCCAATCTCAACTTGATACTAGAGATGACATGGCTTGTCACTATCATTTTGTTAACAAAATCTCCATTGTTAGCCCTCTGTTTTTAGGACTGCAAAATCCATATTTTCAGACTTAAATTACAGGAAAAGGGGACAAAATAAATAATGAAAGTATACTACAAAGTTGTTTTACTACGAATAATTAAGCATTTTATATTACAATCTTAAAGTGTTTACTTTCCTTTTAAGAGGGTGTTTGCAATGGAGAGTTTGGTTACAGGGGGCATGTTTAAAATGGGGTTAGTTTAAAAGGGGATTTCCACTGGTTATCACATGGTTAATTGTGGTTAAAGATGTAATGCATTGGGGGTCGTGTAAAATATATTGTTTAGAAGAATTTGTGGTTGAAGGGCTAAAGAGTTAATACAATGGGGTTGAAAGAGACATTTGTGGTTGGGGGCTAAGAGGCTGTACGGGGTTACTGCAGTTAATTACCATGGGGTAGGAAGGAATTAGGTTTATTTACAATAGCAGATCAGCGTTAATTTTTAGGAACTATGGCCCCTATTTATCAAATGTCTTGCGGACTTGATCCAACAGTGCGGATCAGGTCCGCAAGACATTGCTGAATGCGGAGAGCGATACGCTCTCCATATTCAGCATTGCACCAGCAACTCACAAGAGCTGCTGGTGCAACGCCACCCCCTGCAGACTCACGGCCAATGGGTCGCCAGCAGGGGGTGTCAATCAACCTGATCGTACTTGATCGGGTTGATTTCTTTCGATTCCTGTCCGCCTCATCAGAGCAGGCAGACAGGGTTATGGAGCAGCGGTCTTTAGACCGCTGCTTCATAACTTGTGTTTCTGCCGAGTCTGAAGACTCGCCAGAAACACGGGCCCACAAGCTCCGTTCGGAGCCCCTATATCTCAAATGTCTATATTTCAAAGTAGAGCATTTTACTGAACACCAAAACATTTCTTCAAACTCAAAAATAAAACCCCTATGAAGTGTTTAGTTATGCATAGTGTGCTGCCAGTATTTATTGTCACCCCCTTACCTGTAATTTATCTCTTACTGCTGTGCTTTTCCCACTCCCCAGGAAGGCTTGATTAAATAACACACTCGTTTACATGAATCTGCTAGGTGAAGAATTGTTACATTAATGAAGAAGCTCATTTACATCTTCAAATGAGATCTGTCAAACATATTAAAGAGGTTTTGTTTTGCCATGGGCTACTTTAATATAACAAAATCTGAGTATTGTACAAACAAAATGTATGTTTCAAGTTATTAAACCAATTTTATTTTGTTCACAGTCTCACTTTTACAACCTTAAATGTGGCTCCCCTTTCTGACTTCCTGCCATTCTTAGTTCTCATGATGGATTTCACTGGGGTTCTTCTCCTCTCCCTAAAACAACCTTTTGGAGGTCATTGTGAAACCAGGCTGGTGAAGGCTATAGATAATAGAGCAAAGGAGACATAAAGAGGTAGTAAACGACAACATCTGCACTTAAAATGTGACCCTTATTAGTAAACAATTATTAAAAACCATAGGGAAGAAAAATGTGGACCACCCATGAATTAATCTCTGTTTACAAATGGTTTGTAGCAATGTAGTTCCACAAGGAGTTAAAATGTCTGACACAGGGCCTATGGATGGTTCAGTGTGTAAATTCAATTCAAGAAAATTGCAAACAAACTGCATTCCCAGGAGCTCAAATGACTCCTCCTATCTGCAGTACTGGGTCCTAGCTGAACACATCTGCTGAAACAATGACAAAAGATAGATGTAAGCAGCCACCAATCACCAACTAGCATTCAGTGGTCTATTGATGCTCCTGGGCCTACCTATGTATTTGTTTAAACAAATGATAGATTTAATTTAAATATGATTATAGAAGTAACCTGAAGAGTCTTTTAAAATGATATTGTCTATATGTGAACCATGCCCTTAGAGGTACAGTGTGCTGTAAAATGTCCTCCTCTTTAAAGGACCAGTAAACGCAGTAGATTTACATAATCAACAAATGCAAGATAACAAGACAATACAATAGCATTTACTCTGAATTTCAAATGAGTAGTAGATTTTTTTATAACAAATTTCAGTTATGTATATTTCCACTCCCCCTGTACCATTTGATAGCAATCAGCCAATCACAAATGCATATACGTATAGTCTGTGAATTCTTGCACATGCTCAGTAGTAGTTGGTGACTCAAAAAGTGTAAATATAAAAGACTGTGCACATTTTTTTTTAATGGAAGTAAATTGGAAAGTTGTTTACAATTACATGCTGTATCTGAATCATGAAGTTTTATTTTGACCTGAGTGTCCCTTTAATGTGTTCACAATATTCAATTTTAAATGCTGGAGTTTTAATTGCTTACTAATACCTAATGTACCTTTATTTTCTAAACTTAAAATGTAATTACTTAAAGGAATATCAAACACCAAATACATGCTAGATAGAATGATGCATTCAAAGAAAAGATTAGCCTGAGAATAACAGTTTCATTAGTTGTTTAAATAGTTACAAAATAAGTGTGAAGTTTTAATGTTTATAAAACAATGAGAGCTGCCATGTTGTAACTTAGGTTACGTTCTCTGCTGTGGCCAATTAAGAATAGTTATATATAGGTCACAAGAGTGTACAGCCAATGGCTGTGTGGAATATAACAGTATTTTGCACTTCCATTTCTAACATTAATTGAAAGGCTCACAATTTCAAAATGGAATACAGGAATTGTTTTCATAACCAGATTCATCTAATAGATAGAGCCTACTTATTGGAATATTCTACAAATATTCAATAATTTTTCAAAGAAATTTATATTTAAATGGATACAAAATAAAAATGTCTCAGAAGTTACAAGAAAAATGGCAGGGGAAGATGCCATCTAATTCACCATCTAATTTAACATCTAATTCATACTTAGAAGATACAACCATAGAAGATCAAGAAGCTAATATCATTGCCATTGTAATTTCAGTGTTAATTTTACCAAAAATTAAAGAGATTTATAAAGGTTTAGATTATGTATATAAGTATTCAAACCGTTTTCTGATAGATTATCTGAAGCTGAACAGAGAACCCCTGATTTAGAAGATCGATTGGGAGGAGCTGAAAAGAGGATCATATAAAAAGAGGATCATATAACTAACAAAACAAAAGCTGAAGCTGAATAAGAAGGAAGAAGATTAAAGAAACCCACTCCAGAAGAAACAATATTTGAATAATAGTTCTCCCTGAATCAATAGCATCAATATACTTATTATATGATGCAGAGTAAACCATACATCAGATGTTGGTCCTGGACATATCAAGTAAATACTATGATATTGAAAAAGTTCACATAATTTGCCCCCAAGGATGGACTCTGCAACTAATAAAAGTTCCCATCCAATCATAATAAGATACCTGAATTTTTAAGCTGAAAATTACATTTTAAGAGTATATCTGAAAATGGAGGCCTTAGTATACAAGGATCAATAATTTATATGTATCAGGATTATTTAGAGGAGGTCTCAAAGTAAAGGAAGAAACTCTCTCAAGTTTGCTCACAAGTGGTAAAGGAAGGAAGACAATTTTCGCTTATATATCCTGTGAGACTGAGACTTAAAGGGACAGTCTAGTATAAATTAAACTTTCAGTATTCAGATAGGACTTTTAATTTTAATCAACTTTCCCATTTACTTTTATCATCAAATTTGCTTTTTTCTCTTGGTATTCTAAGTTTAAACTAAACATAGGTAGGCTCATATGCTAATTTCTAAGCCTTTGAGGGCTGCCTCTTATCACATGCTTTTTAAATCTATTTTCAACACAAAGAAAGTACACGTGGGTCATATAGATAACACTGTGTTCAGGCACAGGGGGTTATTTAAGATTTAGCACAAAACAATGCTAAATTTAAGACAGATAATAAACAGTCACAGTCATGTGATCAGGGGGCTGGAAGAAGGTTCCTAGATACAAGGTAATCACAGAGGTAAAAAGTATATTAATATAACTGTGTTGGTTATGCAAAACTGGGGAATGGGTAATAAAGGGATTATCTATCTTTTAAAACAATAACAATTCTATGGTAGACTGTCCCTTTAAAGTAAGAGAAAATTATATTATTAGACTCTCCTGAAAAGGCTCTAGTGATGGACTCTGGCACTAATAAAAGTCCCCATCCAATAATTATAAGATACCTGAATTTTGAAGCCGAAAACAACATTTTAAGAGTATATCAGAAAATGGAGTCCTTAGTATAGAAGGATCAATAATCTATATATTTATCAGGATTATTCAGGGGAGGTCTCAAAGGAAAGGAAGAAACCCTCTCAAGTTTTCTCACAAGTGGTAAAGGAAGGAAGACTGAGACTGGGACTTAAAGGGAAAGTTTACTCAAAAATTGTCTCCCCTTTAATCTGTTTCCAATGATCCACTTTATCTGCTGGAGTGTATTAAATTGTTTACAAGTATTTCCATTGCCCTTATATTGGCATTTGAAATATATTATTTAGCCTGTGGTATCCCCACCTATCCTGAAAGTTTTTGGTCTCGAGGCCAAGCTGTGTTAACACAGCCAGTAGAAGAAATTACACTCCCAATGGGTTATAGAAGAGATAAGATAATAAAATGTTAATTTTCCATTGTTCTCTCCAAGTATTGGTGATTGGTTTATGGACAGATATAAGATAAAGAAGCATGTATATGTACACAATGTGATAAAGTAATGAGATCTGATTATACCTTCAAGCTCAACCCATTTTATTAGGTTGTGACTTCAAAACACAAAATCAGCTATTTCATATACAAAAATAAGCCTTAAAAAAGCAAATCTCTTACATTTTATACACTGCAGCTGGTAAAATAAGTACCACAGATTTTATTAGACTCTCATGAAAAGGCTCTGGTGATGCTGTAGGCAGAAAAGAGAAGTTAATATACTTAAGAATTTTGTTCTAAGAGTTAAGAAGACCTTAATATGATTGTTTTTTTCTTTGTAATATTTTTGTTTGTTACTTTTTATTTTTGGTTATGGTAACAATTTTAACTTAGAATGTTGGGGTATTAAACTCACCGATTAAGAAAAAGACCATTTTGAATTATTTTTAAAAATTTGATTTAGAGCTTTCTTAAGAAACACATTTATCAGATATGCAACACTTGAAAGTGAAAGTACACTTGGTAAAGGTTTTTTTTTTTTTCTTATGATTCCAAATCCGCAGGACGCGTTGCAAATTCTCTTAAATGAAAGGTTAGAATACACAGATGAGACTCAAATTCAAGATAATGAAGGCAGACTGGTAATATTTTAAGTAATTATTAAAGATACATTTTATACAAATTTTTTTATACAATTTTTAATGTCAAAAACAAGATATAGGGGCCGATTTAACAAATGGCAGGCAGACATGATTCTGTCCAACATCGCTTAATGCCGACAGCATACGCTGTCGACATTTAACATTGCACAAGCATTTCTGGTTAAATGCTTGTGCAATGCTGCCTCCTTGCACATTCACGGCCAATCAGCCGCTAGCAGGGGGTGTCAGTCAACCCAATCGTAAGAGTCTGCCGCCTCTTACAACCGCTGCTTCTTAACTTATGTTTCAAGTGAGCCGCTTGATGAATCTCCCCCATAGAATGTTGGGTTTAAATTAGGGGATAATCTGCCTCTTTTGTATTCATACTAAAGTTATTTTGTTAGGTGATTTCAATGTAACACTAAACTCTCGCTTAGATAGAAAAAAAGGTGAAAATGTAAAAGGGAACATTAGATATACAAATTCACAATTACAATATGAGCAAAAATTATTTGATTATTTTACTAGAACATTGTCTTTGTTAGACATATTGAGGATGAGACATCCTGATGAAGCAGATTTTACTTGTCTTTCTAAATCACATAATTCCCATTCTAGAATAGACCTTATAATGTTATCTGAAGCACTTCTTCCTATAGTAGAAGTAACTAAAATCCTAACATTCACATTTTCAGATCATGCTCCTTTAAAACTGAACCTAGGTTTCCAAAATAGAGAAAATTTAATACAATTTTCCTTCCCTAAATACTTACTTAATTTTGAGTCTTTTATAAAAAATGTAATAATGAGTGGGTTGAATTTGTAGAGAATAATAAACATATATTAAATAGCTATTTATTCTGGGAGACCGCTAAAGTGACACTCAAGTGGAGATAACATCATTTTTAATTATATACAGGTAGCCCTCAGTTTACGCCGGGGTTAGGTTCCAGAAGGAATGGTTGTAAATCGAAACCGTTGTAAATTGAAACCCAGTTTATAATGTAAGTCAATAAGACGTGAGGAAGATAGGTTCCAGGCCCCTCTCAAAATTGTCATAAGTAACACCTAATACATTATTTTTAAAGCTTTGACAAGAAGACTTTAAATGCTAAACAGCATTATAAACCTAATAAAATAATCACACAACACAGAATAAATAATTAAACTAAGTTAAATGAACAAAAACATTTGCTAAACAGCATTATAAACCTAATATAGTAACCACACAACACAGACTTCACTTGCATTTTTCTGCAAATAGTTCTTTCTATGCATTCCAATCTGAACTGATTTATAGACAGAAAGATCTTGACCTTTGAAATCTGCTTGATAGCTCAGGTCTGGTTAAACTGATTAATTTCAGCTTGCTTGGTTTTGCTGCAACACAAGCAGACAGCTCCGCCTACTGGCTATTTCAATAAATGCACTGCTTCTCAATGCTTTTCAATAGCAGTCACATGACTGAAAAAAGGTTGTTAATCTGAAACGGTGTAAATTGAACAGTTGTAAAACGAGGGTAACCTGTATATAAAAAAATCCACAATTAGAAGAATAAAATGTATAAAGACAACTTTTATAGAAAGTTAAACAAAATACTGTCAAAGGCCATCCAAGGAAAATCTGGAGAAATATAATAAGATTAAAAAGGAAAGGGATCTGTATTTAATACAAAAAATAATGCAATGCTATTAAAGAAAGCTAGTCAATTTTACAGGCATGAAAACAGAGTAGGGAAACTGATGACTTCAGTGGTTAGAACTCAAAGAGCCAGGAGCAATATAAGCTCTATTAGATTTAAGAAGAAATTTTTCTCAGATGTTAAATCTTTAATTGAAGCATTTGTAGATTACTATCTAGAATTCTATTCAGCCAAAACGTTGACTCATTGTTAAAATCTGGAAAGTTTGGGGGAAAACATTGAGCTCTCTCAAATTAATAAAGAACAGGTAGAAAGTTTGAATAAGGAGATTACAAATAATGAAATAGAAAAAGTTATTAATTCCATGCTCTTAGTAAGCAAAGCTAGAGGCCCAGATGGCCTTCCCATTGAATTTTATAGAATATTAAAGGAAAAAATTATTGAGCCATTGTATAATTTTAATTATTTATTATTTTTAAAGAGATCAAAACATATCTTCCCATTTCAAAGCTGCTTATATAGTAGTTATACTAAAACCAGTTAAGGATTCATCATTAACACATGCATTTAGACTAATCTCACTATTGAACCTGGATTAGAAAATCTTGACTAATTGGTTAAAAGACATAATGCCTGACTTGATTCATCAAAATCAAGCAGGGTTTATTTTAAGGAAGAACTCAAGAACAAAAACAATGCAAGTGGTAATGAAATATGGGAAATATATTAATCAAGAAAGTTTAAACTTAGATTCAAAGGCCTTTCTGCTGTTATTGGGGCCTATCTATCAAGCTCCGAAAGGAGCTTGATGGCCCGTGTTTCTGGCGAGTCTTCAGACTCGCCAGAAACAGCAGTTATGAAGCAGCGGTCACAAAGACCGCTGCTCCACAACTCTGTCCGCCTGCTCTGAGCAGGTGGACAGACATCGCCGGAAATCACCCGATTGAGTACAATCGGGTTGATTGACACCCCCCTGCTGGCGGCCGATTGGCTGCAAGTCTGCAGGGGGCAGCGTTGCACCAGCAGCTTTTTTTCTGAATACGCAGAGCGTATTGCTTTCCGCATTCAGCGAGGTCTAGCGGACCTGATCCACACTGTCAGATCAGGTCCGCCAGACCTTATTAGATAGAGGCCATTGGGTACTTTTCACCAGCTGAAAATGTATACTACATCTCCAGCCTACATATACACTAATAACACAACTCCCTTCATATTACCTTAAACAGGGGAACTAGGCATGGGTGCCCTCTATGTTCATTAATATTTAATTTAGTTTTGGAAATAGCTTATAAACGTAGACAATTGTTATTGGGTATTTAAGTTGGGGAGTTTTCAGCAAAGATAGCCCTTTATGTAGGAGATATTCTCATTTTTGTTTCAGAACTGAGTATTTACATAAATAAGATACTACATTTGCTAAAAGAATATGGGTGGGTTGTACAGGTATAAAATTAATATATATATAAATCAGAAATTTGATGGTTGCAACAGATACAAAAGAAAAATCATTATCCTTTTTCTGAGATGGGTGAATTAAAATACCTTGGAATTTATATATTTAGAAATCTAAGAAAATCATATGGAAGGAATTTTACTCTACTCCTTGATAAAATATAAAAAAAAATAAACAACTGGTCTTAATTTCCTATCTCTTTATAACGGAGAGTTCAACTGAAATGTGTATTTACCTAAACTATTGTATTTAATTCAAACATTACCTCTCTTATTATTTATTAAGGATAAAAAAAGGTTTTATACAAAATATAAGAAAAATCTTAATAACAGGCAAAAAAACACACAACAGAATTGCAATGTCTAAGACGTTACATTTATCACCTCAAGATGGGGGCTTGGCCCTCCCCAATTTCAAAATGTATAATTTGGCAAGTTTTTTGAGCATAGCCTTATATTGGTTAATGGGTATTTATATAATCTTTTACTTCCTTTTATCTCACATGGAGGGGATAAAGAACTGGACCCTGAAGTTAGATCTAACATTTTATATAGAGGTGTTTTTATCGTCTGGAGAAAAAATTATAAATTTGTGAAATGGAATTATAAAGTATTGAACTACATACAGTACCTATGTTTGCCAATCCACAATTTCCAGCTGGGGAGATGAGTTCTATATTTAAAAAGTGGAATATGAAAATTTTAAAAGACGTTAGTAAAATTATGAACCACCAGGATCAATAGATAATATCTAATATATTTTGAAAACTTTTAATTAGCTAATGAGACTGCTCTAGTCATAAATGGGAGTTCTATAAATTTAGACATTATGTTAGTCAAATTGTTAGAAATAATCTGCAAATCTGTGATACATACACTTTTTAAAAGATTATTTGTGCTCATCACAAAAACAGATTTTCTCTTTCTGTATTATTTAAGTTTCTAAAAAAAAAAGAAACAGACTCAATTTGGAATAATTAATAAAGATTATGTAACAATAGGAATTACTATTAAATGGCAAAATGCTCTTCCCCCTCTCCAAATTTGATTTATTATTTTGGCAATGTCTCAAGGTATTGCAATTCTGGGAAAAGGTCTGAAATATTAAATTGAAAATTATAAAAGATTGAATAAAGATTACTAAATTAAGAGCTAGATTACAAGTGGAGCGCTATCTAACGCTACCGCTCGAGTGTTAACTGCGCTAGAAGCTTTTTGCACTCGTCAGTTGCGCTCATATTATGAGTTGAAAGTAAACTGTTTTTGCTGTTGCGTTAATCCAACGAGCACTGTTGCGCTAACACCCTACTCGCACGCTAACCTAATTGCATATTCTTATGTGCGCTAACCCAACATGAAACATGTTCTTCACATAACAAAATATGTTCTATTTATTCATAAATACATATTTTTACATATATATGATTTTTTTGGTACAATATATACCTATATATACACATGATTATGTATAAGTATTTAGAACATATTCTACTATGTGCAGAACAATGAAATCTGAAATATTTAAAGTAAATATACAATATAACACTTTATTAAAAAGGAATATTGCATATATATATATATATATATATATATATATATATATATATATATATATATATATATATATAGAATACAAGAAGAAAGGCGAGGACTCAGGAACTTGAAGCCAGGTGACTTTATTCGATATACAGAGTGAGTAGCACTAACACAGGTGTGCAAGGGGTGCTAGATCTGACGCGTTTCGCGCATGCTCACATGCGCTTCATCAGAGATCTAGTAGTGTTACATGTGAAGGGGTTATATAGAGAACATCAGCCAATAGAACATAATTCACAAAAGTGGGCAGCACTGATCCCGGCACTGATCCCTGTGATAATAAGGTGAAACTGGGTGTGAGCGTGTGTTATCTAAGATAAATAAATAAATAAGTGACATCAGTGAGTAACCATCTAAAATCTATTGATTAATAAAAAAGTAAGTGCGAGGGGAAAAAAAAAAAAAAAAAAGGGAATTATTTAAAAGTGGTATTTAAATCAGGGTGATAATAAGTTAATTAAGATTAACTATTGGCACAATATTCATTACATTCAGGATAAAGGACAGGAAACTAGGAGTGGAGAGGGTCTAGGGGAAGATACTCTCCACCCCTGAATTCCATAATTGTGTTAAAAAGCACACATCATAAGCGTGCATTACAATTTCTTTTATTACTATATTACTTTTTTGTTTTTTTGTTATATATTAATATATTTCTTTTGTTTTTGTATTCCCTTTCTTTTCTTTGCACCTCGTGATATAGTTCTTAATTTTACTAAATTCTTTTTCAGAAAAATCTTTAAGTTAGTTTGGCCCGGAAATCACTAGGAATCAATGTTAGAATATTCTTAAATTTTGTAAATTGGTTTTCTCTATGAAATTTTATGGCATTGAATTCCTGTATTGGTAACAGGGACAATTGTGATGTTTCCTGTACCATTAAAACACTCATTACAGTTTATAAGACTAAGTTTTGAGTGGACTAATAGGTTAAGGTGGGCACTATTCCTGAAAGTAACAGGATAACACTTGAAAATAAAGAGAAGGAGGGTACATGGGGGGAAATCTAAAAATGCTAGACTAAAACAATATGTATCTACAAGGGAAGTATAAAAAAGGAAATATTTGTTAGATAAGACGTACAAAAA
The DNA here is from genome assembly GCF_027579735.1 of Bombina bombina. Taxonomy (NCBI): domain Eukaryota; kingdom Metazoa; phylum Chordata; class Amphibia; order Anura; family Bombinatoridae; genus Bombina; species Bombina bombina. The sequence goes on along the minus strand of NC_069503.1, from coordinate 894,302,449 downwards.
TAAGAGGGAGGATAATGATAATAGATGGCCATATCTTTGTTACACTGGTAGGAAATTAGGCTAAGGGCTTGGGCAGGACCAATAGGGTTATTGTTTATATGTGCCCCTAGTGGCCGGACAAATTTTCACAGTATATAGAGTAAATACCTAATTTTTGTGTCAGGACCATGGGGGAGAAACTGTACCTATTGGTCATTGGTTGCCCGCTCTATATAAGCTTAATCCAGATGACATGGGTACCAGGTAAGGAAGTGAAGAAATCCGATCAAAAAAAAAAAAATGCTAGATATTGAATAAAGGTAGTATGCAATTCTGGGATGGGAAATGGCCATTGGATAGTAGTAGTCTGAATGTAGAATATGAGTTACAAACCAGTGAAAGAAGTGAAAACACTAAAAATTAGGTTATCTAAATAAAACAGGAACCTAGGGACAGAAATTGCTCGGCCTGGAGTTAAAGGTTAAGACAGAGAGGGGGAAGAGGGGAGAGATGAGGGAGGGAAGAATGGAGGAAGAGGCAAAAAGGTCCCCTGCTGATGGGGCATGTATCAAGCCTAATCAATGAATAGGTCAAGGTCATGTCTCATATTGATGCCATGGGGAGATTTAGTGTGAAGGGTAAATATCCAATATGCCTCTCTCTTCTGAAGTTTCCCCACCCTATCTCCTCCTCTAATGTCATTGTGGATATGTTCAATGCCTACAAATGTAAAAAGATGTTTAGTGTGGTTACCATGAGAGCGGAAATGTTTAGCTACAGGGGTTCTGGGAGTTTCATCTTCTAGGGATAATAAGTGTTGTCTGATACGGTCCTTAAGTGGTCATGTAGTGAGACCTACATATTGAAGGGAGCACTGCCGGCATGTTATTAAGTATATTACAAAACGGGTGGTGCAGTCTATTCTTTGTTTGATAGAGAATGTTTTGCCGGTGGTAGATGAAGAAAAGTGATCTATTTTCTGAGTATAATTACAACTCTTGCAGATGTGGCCACATTTGAAGAAGCCTTTACTGAGGCTGAGCCAATGTGTCCCAGGTGTGGGTTTGTTAGTGAAATGTTTCCTAACTCTATCCCCCACTGTGGGGGCCTTCTTGGCTACACATTTAATTTGTTGTTTGGTTATGTATTGAAGTTTGATGTCACTCTGGAGAATAGGAAGTTATTTAAGTACTATTTTGCAGATTTCATCAAATTGTCTACTATATTGGGTGGAAAAAACAATTTCATCAGTAAATGCATTTTTCTTTGTTGTATTGGTGGTATTTCTACCAGTGTAGCTTGAAAACAGAGTCTGCCTCTCTATTTTACTCACTTGCTTAGCTGTTTGTGTGAGTAACTTCTTATTGTAACCCCTTTCTAGGAGTCTCTAAGTGATGGCATCTGCTTGTATTCTGTACTGTTGAATAGTGGAACAGTTTCTACGTGCCCTAATGTATTGGCCTTTAGGGATGCCTCTGATGGTATGTCTAATATGGCAAGAATCAGCTCTAAGTATGGTATTGCGTGCTAAGGTCTTCCTGTGAATTGTGGAAATAATGTTTGATCCTTCGTCTATATAAAGATGTAAATCTAATAAGCTATGGAATTGGATGATAACGTATGCGTGAACTTTAAATTAAACAGGTTGTCATTGAGAAGGTCCACTAAGGTATGTGCCTCTATCTGGTTATCAGAATTCCAAATGACTATAAGGTCGTCGATGTAGCGGCCATACACAACTAGATTGTCCCTGAGGGGGAAGTCATCAGCATAAATGCTGTTAAGTTCCAGCCAGCCCATGTATAAATTGGCATATGCGGGGGCAATATTGTCCCTAAGATTTTTAACCCTTCTATATGAAGGCATAGGGGGTAATTTAAAAGATTCAACTTCTGGATTATACTTTGACAATAAATGCCAATATTTCCTTACTATTCTGAAGACATCATTACTCAAATTGCTGTATTCCATAGTGAAGACTAGTCTATTTTGACCATTCTTTATTATACTTTGTTTATGTTGTTTTTCATCTTGTTTTTTATCCTCAATACTCCTGGTAACAATCTCTTTTGGATATCCTCTTTGGATACATTTATTGCCCACAGATCTCAATCTTTCTGGCAATATCTTCTGATCCTGGACTATTCTCTTTGTGCGAAGTAACTGACTCCTGGGTATGGATTTAAACACAGTTTCTGGATGAAAACTTTCATACCTTAATAAGGTGTTCCTATCCATTGGTTTAGTGTAAAGATCAGTGTTCAACTTTGTACCCTGCTTGTACACAGTAGTGTCCAGAAAATTAACCTGTTGGCTAGAGTATGTAAGTGTGAATCTAATGCCCACCATTGAGGCATTGATGTCCTCAACAAACTGCAATAAGGACTCCAATGTGCCCCCCATATGCCAAAAATATCATCTATATATCTTAACCAGAGTCTACAGCTACTGATGAATGGCTGACTATTATAGACAAATTTGTTCTCAAAGTCACTCATGAACAAATTGGCATATGAGGGGGCTACATTGGAGCCCATAGCTGTTCCCCATTTTTGCATATAGTATGTATCCTGAAAGAGGAAATAATTGCAGTACAATATCAGTCTCAACATGTCGTCAACAAAATCAATCTGGGATGGATTATATAATCTACTTTCATATAGAAAACTTTTTACAGTTGTTAAACCAGCATCATGGGGGATTGAGGTATAAAGATTTACTACATCAAGTGAAAAGATTAAACATGTATCCTCTATTTCAACCCCTGCAAGTTTTGTTAAAAAATCATTTGTGTCTTTAATGAATTATTTTTGCTGTTTAACCAAAGGGAAGAGAATTTTGTCTAGAAAAATGGAAGTATTGGAAAACACAGAATCAGTGCAAGCCACAATGGGGCGTCCTGGCGGATGTGTGAGGTTTTTATGCACTTTGGGCAATGTATAAAAAATTGGTGTTATTGGAAATGTATTAAACAAAAATTCATAAACTTGTTTAGAGATAATATTATGTCCCAAGGCCCTATCCAATATTCCTTTCAGCTCACTTTGTATCTCTGTTAGGGGATTGTGGTCTAGTATTTCATAAACCCCCCCATCTGATAGTTTTTGTAGAATTTCTTGGGTATAGTAATCAGTATCTAATATCACTATAGCTCCGCCCTTATCAGTGTTTTTTATTGTGATATCTTTGTTGCTTTTTAAAGTGGATATAGCCTCCCATTCCCCTTTGGTTAGGTTATGTTGTTTAGTATATGGTTGTAATCTTGTTTTTTTTTAGTAAATTAGCAACATCCTGTTGGACAAACTTAACAAAAGTTTCAATACCAGAATTACTTGTAGACTTTTTGTACAAATTCAATATTCTCAAATCAAAACATTCACTTTGCATTACCTCTTCATTTATTATATTTTGATCACCCAGATTAACTGTGCTATTACCACCATATATCGCTTTTAACCTTAATGTCCTGAAAAATTTATAGAGATCTTTATCAATCTCAAAATCATCATAATCTTTCACAGGACAGAACGAGAGTCCTTTCATCAGGAGACTAAGTTCTTATCAGTTAACTTATATCTGGAAATGTTTAACAAGATTCTCCTCTTCAGATACTGGGGAGTTAACTTTGGGCAGTTAATCTATCTTTGTTATTACCTTCTCATGCCCCGTCGGTATCTCCCTCCTCTCTGCTGTCTGTGCGGTCTGTGCGGTTGCCGCTGTTGATTCCATGCACTGCGTGTACTCATCCTTAGCTCAATAGGGAATTAAAACTGAAGCAAAAAGAAGTATGGTGGATCAAACGTTTAAATACTTTACACCCCTATGGTCTGAATAGGGACTATGATTTATATCTGTTTTATAAGATTTTCTAGCATGTTAGGTACTCTGGTACCACTAGGGGGCTCTAAGGTAATGAAAGTTGGAATACCTGGACAGGTATGAGTTAACCTAATTAGTATGTAGTACTGAACCCCGATTGGCCCAGATAACCTTTTTAAATGTCTGTTTAATTGTATTTTAACTATGCATGAATAAGGACCATGTAGGTCTGAAACGTTGCCTTTTTTATGGTTGTTATACCCAAATAAAAATAATTTTTCACCTTTAAGAAGCAAGATTGTACTGTGGTGCTGGCACACATTCTACATATGGACTGTATCTTTTGGAGTTTAGCTGATACTCCACAGTGACAGGCACACAGGCTGCAAACTACTATTTAAATTTATGGTGCTGGACTCCAATTATCTATCTCTTTATATATATATAGTCGCTTGTGTTTGTGGGCTCCAATATTGTGGCCGCACTATCAGACCCCTTAGAAAACGCTGGGGCGAACATTTGAGGAATATTAAAAATAAATTCCTCAAACATAGGCCTAGATTTAGAGTTGGGCGGTAGCCGTCAAAACCAGCGTTAGAGGCTCCTAACGCTGGTTCTTACCGCCCTCTGGTATTTGGAGTCAGTCATTAAAGGGTCTAACGCTCACTTTTCAGCCGCGACTTTTCCATACCGCAGATCCCCTTACGTCAATTGCGTATCCTATCTTTTCAATGGGATCTTTCTAACGCCGTTATTTAGAGTCGTGGCTGAAGTGAGCATTAGAAATCTAACGACAAAACTCCAGCCGCAGAAAAAAGTCAGTAGTTAAGAGCTTTCTGGGCTAACGCCGGTTTATAAAGCTCTTAACTACTGTGCTCTAAAGTACACTAACACCCATAAACTACCTATGTACCCCTAAACTGAGGCCCCCCCACATCGCCGCCATTCAATAAAAAATGTTTAACCCCTAATCTGCCGACCGCCACCTATGTTATACTTATGTACCCCTAATCTGCTGCCCCTAACACCGCCGACCCCTATATTATATTTATTAACCCCTAACCTGCCCCCCACAACGTCGCCGCCAGCTACCTACAATAATTAACCCCTAATCTGCCGACCGCAAAGCGCCGCTACCTACGTTATCCTCATGTACCCCTAATCTGCTGCCCCTAACACCACCGACCCCTATATTATATTTATTAACCCCTAATCTGCCCCCCTCAACGTCGCCTCCACCTGCCTACACTTATTAACCCCTAATCTGCCGAACGGACCGCACCGCTACTATAATAAAGTTATTAACCCCTAATCCGCCTCACTCCCGCCTCAATAACCCTATAATAAATAGTATTAACCCCTAATCTGCCCTCCCTAACATCGCCAACACCTAACTTCAATTATTAACCCCTAATCTGCCGACCGAATCTCGCCGCTACTGTAATAAATGGATTAACCCCTAAAGCTAAGTCTAACCCTAACACTAACACCCCCCTAAGTTAAATATAATTTAAATCTAACTAAATAAATTAACTCTTATTAAATAAATTATTCCTATTTAAAGCTAAATACTTACCTGTAAAATAAACCCTAATATAGCTACAATATAAATTATAATTATATTATAGCTATTTTAGGATTTATATTTATTTTACAGGTAACTTTGTATTTATTTTAACCAGGTACAATAGCTATTAAATAGTTAAGAACTATTTAATAGCTAAAATAGTTAAAATAATTACAAAATAAACCCTAACCTAAGTTACAATTAAACCTAACACTACACTATCAATAAATGAATTAAATAAAATACCTACAATTATCTACAATTAAACCTAACACTACACTATCAATAAATAAATTAAATACAATATCTACAAATAAATACAATGAAATAAACTAACTAAAGTACAAAAAATAAAAAGAACTAAATTACAAAAAATAAAAAAATATTTACAAACATTAGAAAAATATTACAACAATTTTAAACTAATTACACCTACTCTAAGCCCCCTAATAAAATAACAAAGCCCCCCAAAATAAAAAAATGCCCTACCCTATTCTAAATTAAAAAAGTTCAAAGCTCTTTTACCTTACCAGCCCTGTACAGGGCCCTTTGCGGGGCATGCCCCAAAGAATTCAGCTCTTTTGCCTGTAAAAAAAACACATACAATACCCCCCCCAACATTACAACCCACCACCCACATACCCCTAATCTAACCCAAACCCCCCTTAAATAAACCTAACACTAAGCCCCTGAAGATCTCCCTACCTTGTCTTCACCACACCGGGTCCCGATCTGTCCAGAAGAGCCTCCGAAATCTTCATCCAAGCCCAAGCAGGGGCTGAAGAGTGACGTCCATCCTCCGGCTGAAGTCTGGATCCAAGCGGCAAATGAAGAAGTCCATCTTCGGGAAGAAATCTTCATCCTATCCGGGCAGAAGAGGACATACGGACCGGCAAACATCTTCATCCAAGCCGCATCTTCTATGTTGTTCCATCGGATGACGAGCGGCTGATCTTGAAGACCTCCGGCGCGGATCCATCCTCTTCGTTTGACGTCCAACTGAAGAATGAAGGTTCCTTTAAATGACGTCATCCAAGATGGCGTCCCTCGAATTCCGATTGGCTGATAGGATTCTATCAGCCAATCGGAATTAAGGTAGGAATATTCTGATTGGCTGATGGAATCAGCCAATCAGAATCAAGTTCAATCCGATTGGCTGATCCAATCAGCCAATCAGATTGAGCTCGCATTCTATTGGCTGATCGGAACAGCCAATAGAATGCGAGCTCTTACGGATGGGAGGTGTTGGCGGGGGTGTGGTGAATCAGGTACCTTTTTACACATTTGGTGGGGTTGTGACGCCATAAGATCATATTGGCACTTAGTGCTGGTTGCAATGGAAAAGGTCGTTGGGACCTCCCTACCTAGGTCACCTAGTTTCTATTGTACCACGACCTTCCCAAATTTAAAGACAAGGCCACAAAATACCTTTTCTACCTAATGCTCAATAGTGCAAAATCCCTTATCCCCAAAAATTGGAAAAATACGAATGTGCCTACATTTAGAGACTGGGCTGACCAAGTAAATAGATACCTTCAACTAGAGAGAATTAGTGTTAAACACAAATCAAGTTGCTGGGCATATGTGAGATGTCCAGCTGGTGGGTCAGGGGAACTGGGAGGGTTGTGTCCATAGACATCTACGTCTAACTGGTATTATACTAAAAACAATCAACATACTTGTGGAGTTGTGAAGAACATCTCAATGGGCCCCTAGCCCTCACAGAAGCACGATAATCTCCGCATACAAAGGACATCATTAGGCTACTAAACATGTTAAATCCCAACTTAGGTAACTGTAAGGGAAAAAAGAACAATTAACAAACAAACAGTAACATTTAAACCCAAGGCACCTCAAGTTGTAGCGTCTCCCGTGGCATAGTCAGTGCAATGGGGAAGTAATGACAACCTTTACCCCTAGAGTAATGAAATGTGACACTAAAGTCTCAAAAGACTAGATTTTTCAGGTGTCGCTTGTGCGAGAGGAGCCCCCAGAGCTTTGGGATGGAAAGTCTTGGGAAGGAGCTCCTGAAGGCTCCGGTTGCTGGATGTTTACATCAAGTGTCCTGCAAAACTCAGATAGGTCGGATGGGGACCTATATATGGCCTGAGCACCATTTTTGGAAGCCATTAAGCAGACAGGAAAGCCCCACTTGTATTGTATCCCGTTAGCCTGGAGCTCTGAGGTGATGAATTTGAAGTCCCTTCTTTTCTGTAGCGTGATTAGACTAAGGTCAGAAAAGATCTGTAAGGGGATTCCTGCATGGGTGATGTTTTTGATGTTTCTCGCCTTTAATGTGATTGTTTCCTTATCCTTGTAACTAAGGAATTTTACAATAATGTCTCTTGGTGGGGCCTTAGGTGGGGGCCTAGGTCTAAGGGCCCTGTGAGCTCTTTCAATAGGTATGCTTGGCGATTCTGGTGTACCTTTCAGCGTACGGAACAGGTCCTGTAGGTAGCCCTCCAAGGCCTTTGGAGAGACAGACTCAGGGACCCTCCTTATCCTTATGTTATTGCGACGCCCTCTATTGTCTAAGTCCTCAACTTTTGAGAGTAAAAACTGAATGTGCTCCTCATGGTCACTAAGCAGTTGGGAGTTGGTGGTGACTGTAGCTTGAAGGGTTTCATGCTTGGCCTCTAAGGTCTGTACTTGCTGGGTAACCTGGGTTATGTCCTTTTTTATGTCTCCAAATAGAGCCCTCATATCTGAGAGAACTTTATCAATGTCCTCCTTAGAAGAAATGGTATTGAGGTCATGTCTTGTGAGGTATATATGCTGTTGTGGGGCCTCTGTAAAAGGTAGCTCAGTAGCCATGTGGGTAGGAGAGGGGGGTCCGGAATCTGATGGTTCTAGATTAGGTGGGGTAACCTTAAGGAAATTAGTGAGGCTGGTGGACTTGATTCCCTTTTCAAGTTTATTGTTGTTTTTTCTGCTGGCCATATTTGTCTGTGTGTGCCAGACCAGTAGTCAGCCGATGCTCTATGAGAATTGCAGGGAGAGCACAGTGAAATTCTGCAGCAGGCCTGCTAATTTGGTTCAGGCAGTTAAGCTGGTATGGGCCCCACTTAGCTCTGTGTAATGAGGATAGGTTTTAGCAATCTGTAATCAATGGCCTGAGGCAAAACGTAAAGTATAGCCCCCGGTGTGCCAGTTAACCCCTTCAATGTGAGGCTCTACACCGGACTGTATATTATAAACGTAGGCTGTCTTAGCTATGTTAGCTCTGTGTATTGAGCGTATGGAACATGCAGTGTGAGGTTATTTCGTGAAGGAGGTCTCTTACCGGCTTCTATGGGTATGCAACCGGTCTCCGGTAGTAGTCTCCTATCCTCTGCGCTAACCGCCGTGTGTCGTCTTCTTCCGTAATGCGGTGCAGCCGCCAGCAGCCAAAACCGTTATAGATTCGACCCGATGAGGAGCGGCTCACTATGACCCCCACAGGACCTCTGTGTGAGTATCTGTAATCGCGATGTCCTCCGTGTATACTCAGAAGTGCAGGCTAGACTCGCCAGTCGGTTCAGCTCCTCCGTGTCGCAGTAGAATGCCGATGCAGGCCAGGCCCCAAAATGAAAGCCTCGTTGTGGCGGCAGAAAAAGTACAGCTCCGGGGTGTTTCAGCCCTCAATCAGGTGCAGGATGTTGTTGTAGTAAGATCAGCTACAAAAGTTAACAGATTTTAGAATGTTGATGATAGTTTATAGATATTAACCGGGTGTGGAGCATCAGAGCCAATTTTTATGCTCCGCCCCCTTTACAGGTAAATTTGTATTTTTTTTAACTAGGTAGTTAGTAAATAGTTATTAACTATTTTCAAAAATTGTATATAGAAAGAAAATAAAGATAAGTAGTCCTTATAAAAATATAGGGAATTCAGCACTCTCCACTACACATAAAGAAAAGGATATATATCAGTATAAGTAAAAATCCAAAATGTATAAATATAGAGCTGAGTGTGGAGCCTGGTGGATACAGAGAATAGAAACTTGACAACCAGCATGCGTTCAAAGCACCAATAGTTTTATTATTTACAAAAAAGCAAAAAATAATGAAAACTTTCAGGAATAAGAAAATAAAGTTAAAAATAAACATAAGAGCTTGATGTCTAAGAGAGACGTCTCATGGGAAAATTTTTCATAAATGTAAACATGACTTATAAAGTGGCTTAATATAATAGTGAACCTGCAACACCTCTATCAGAGGACAACCCTAAAATCATTGGTTATATGAGGGTAATGTTGTCATAATAATATCCTGAGTATCTATGCAGTTCACATGAACATAAAGCCAATATTAGAAGTTAAACCACAAGTAAGTAGTGATGCGAAAAGTGACATATAAGAAAAAAATAATGATTGTAGAAAAAACTACAGAACCATATGCAGCAATTCACTATACCAAGTCTCAAACACAACACCAAAATCAGAGGACAGTCCCAAATGAAAGGGTTAACACTGTCATGATATAAACATAGGATCTATGTGTTTAGAGATAGGTATTTACACGGCAGGTTTAAGCAATATGATACAATTTGTTATAAATCAACAGCATGAGAAAAAGAGAGCTGATAATTAGTCCTTCCAGACCAGCTGTGAAGAGCTCAAACCAGGCATCCACTTATTTTGCGGGAGGAAAAAAGGATGTAAGTTTCCACTGCCTGTATGAAATACAAAATGTTTCGTGCACTCACAGTCTTTTCAAAATGGTCAAATGCTGGATCCTTGATGGGCTGCTGCAATGCGGTTAGTGTTGAAGTTGGAAATAAGTAATAAGTCACTTTAAGCAATCGTTGGTTTCCAGAAGTAAAGAAAAATCCCACAGGTAGGCGTCTCATCAGAGAGATCAGCTGCTGCAACTGCCTACGCGCATTTCATCCCCTTGATGTCAGTTTTGAGCATAGGAGACCACTTTTGGATCTCAGATGAGAAGCATCATTTATATAATATAATAATAGGGGGAGCATATATTTAAAATAACACAATCACCTGCCATGTGGATTATTTGGAGGCTACTGCAGAAGGCTATCAGTTAGAAATATAGCATGAGCATATTGGTAGATAACCAAGTCTGTAATTTAGGAGAGCTGTTATCAGAGTTGGATGAGATAGGTATATCTGTAAAAAAAGATCTATATCAAATACTTGGGTTAAATGAATATGGGTCCGAATAGGATGAAGATTTCGGACCCTCTGGAGGACCTCTTCTGGCCGGATAGGATGAAGACTTTGGACCCTCTTCTGGACGGATCGGTGATACCCGGCTGGGTGAAGACAAGATAGGAAGATCTTCAGGGGCTTAGTGTTAGGTTTTTTAAGGGGGGTTTGGGTTAAATTAGGGGTATGTGGGTGGTGGGTTGTAATGTTGTGGGGGGTATTGTATGTTTTTTTTTCAGGCAAAAGAGCTGTTTTCTTTGGGGCATGCCCCGCAAAAGGCCCTTTTAAGGGCTGGTAAGGTAATAGAGCTGTTAACTTTTTATTTTAGAATAGGGTAGGGCATTTTTTTATTTTGGGGGGCTTTGTTATTTTTTAGGGGGCTTAGAGTAGGTGTAATTAGTTTAAAATTCTTTTAATCTTTTTTTTTGTAATTTAGTGTTTGCTTTTTTTTGTAATTTAGTTTAGTTGATTTAATTGTAGGTAATTGTAGTTAATTTATTTAATTTATTTATTGCTAGTGTAGTGTTAGGTTTAATTGTAACTTAGGTTAGGATTTATTTTACAGGTAATTTGGTAATTATTTTAACTAGGTAGCTATTAAATAGTTAATAACTATTTAATAGCTATTGTACCTAGTTAAAATAAATACAAAGTTGCCTGTAAAATAAATATAAATCCTAAAATAGCTACAATATAATTATTCGTTATATTGTAGCTATATTAGGGTTTATTTTACAGGTAAGTATTTAGCATTAAATAGGATTAATTTATTTAATAAGAAATAATTTATATCGTTAGATTAAAATTATATTTAATTTAAGGGGGGGTTAGGGTTAGACTTAGCTTTAGGGGTTAATACATTTATTAGAGTAGCGGCAAGGTCCGGTCGGCAGATTAGGGGTTAAAACTTGAAGTTAGGTGTCGGCGATGTTAGGGAGGGCAGATTAGGGGTTAATACTATTTATTATAGGGTTTGCGAGGCGGGAGTGAGGCGGTTTAGGGGTTAATACATTTATTATAGTGGCGGCGAGGTCAAGTCAGCAGATTAGGGGTTAATAAGTGTAGGTAAAGTAGCGACGATGTTGGGGGGGGCAGATTAGGGGTTAATAAATATAATATAGGGGTCGGCGGTGTTTGGGGGTAGCAGATTAGGAGTTTCTAGGAATAATGTAGGTGGCAGCGATGTCCGGTCGGCAGATTAGGGGTTAAAAAAATTTATTAGAGTGACGGCGATGTGGGGGGACCTCGGTTTAGGGGTACATAGGTAGTTTATGGGTGTTAGTGTACTTTAGAGCACAGTAGTTATTATAGACATGTGCGGTTCGTTTCGGATTTATTCGGAAATTCAGAAAATTCGGTAAATTCGGAGATTCGGATCGATTCGAATTTCCGAATTAAAATACTTCCGAATCTACCGAATGAATCCGAAATAGCTGCCGTATCTCCGAATAAATCCGAATTCGCTCGGTAAAATTCAGCATTTCCCCATAGGAAACAATGGGGAGTTTCGGCTGAAAAGAAACCTGAAAATAAATGAATCCTATTTAAAACTAAATTCTTACCTGTAAAATAAACCCTAATATAGCTACAATATAACTAATAGTTACATTGTAGCTATTTTAGGATTTATATTTATTTTACAGGCAACTTTGTATTTATTTTAACTAGGTACAATAGCTATTAAATAGTTATTGACTATTTAATAGCTACCTAGTTAAAATAATTACAAAATTACCTGTAAAATAAATCCTAACCTAAGTTACAATTTAACCTAACACTACACTATCATTAAATAAATTAACTACAAGTACCTACAATTATCCACAATTAAATAAACTAAACTAAAGTACAACCCCCCCCCACTAAATTACAAAAAAAACCCCACTAAATTACAAAAAATAAAAAAATATTACAAGAATTTTAAACAAATTACACCTAATCTAAGCCCCCTAATAAAATAACAAAGCCCCCAAAAATAAAAAAATGCCCTACGCTTTACTAAATTACAAAAGTTAACAGCTCTATTACCTTACCAGCCCTTAAAAGGGCCTTTTGCGGGGCATGCCCCAAAGAAAACAGCTCTTTTGCCTGTAAAAAAAAGCACAATACCTCCCCCCAGCATTACAACCCACCACCCACATACCCCTAATCTAACCCAAACTCCCCTTAAATAAACCTAACACTACCCCCTGAAGATCTCCCTACCTTGAGTCGTGTTCACCCAGCCGGGTCGAAGTCTTCATCCGATGGGGCAGAAGAGGACATCCAGACCGGCAAAAGTCTTCATCCAAGCGGGGCAAGAAGAGGTCTTCCATCCATCAGAAAAGTACAAAAATACAAACAAACACTAAATTACCAAAAATAATAAAATATTACAAGAATTTTAAACTAATTACACCTAATCTAAGCCCCCTACTAGCTATTAATATAGCTACAATATAACTAATAGTTACATTGTAGCTATTTTAGGATTTATATTTATTTTACAGGCAACTTTGTATTTATTTTAACTATGTAAGTTAATAACTATTTAATAACTACCTAGCTAAAACAAATACAAATTTACCTGTAAAATAAATCCTAACCTAAGTTACAATTACACCTAACACTACACTATCATTAAATTAATTAAATAAATTAATCCTATTTAAAACTAAATACTTACCTGTAAAATAAACCCTAATATAGCTACAATATAACTAATAGTTACATTGTAGCTATTTTAGGATTTATATTTATTTTACAGGCAACTTTGCATTGATTTTTAACTAGGTACAATAGCTATTAAATAGTTATTGACTATTTAATAGCTACCTAGTTAAAATAATTACAAAATTACCTGTAAAATAAATCCTAACCTAAGTTACAATTAAACCTAACACTACACTATCATCGGAACAGCCAATAGAATGCAAGGTCAATCTGATTGGCTGATTGGATCAGCCAATCGGATTGAACTTGAATCTGATTGGCTGATTGAATCAGCCAATCAGATTTTTCCTACCTTAATTCCGATTGGCTGATAGAATCATAGCCAATCGGAATTCAAGGGACGCCATCTTGGATGACGTCACTTAAAGGTACAGTCATTTAGTCGTCGGATCAAGAAAGAAGAGAATGCTCCGCGTCGGATGTCTTCAGGATGCTGCCGCTCCGCTCCGGATGGATGAACATAGAAGATGCCGCCTGGATCAAGACTTATGATGGATGGAAGACCTCTTCTTGCCCCGCTTGGATGAAGACTTCTGCTGGTCTGGATGTCCTCTTCTGCCCCATTGGATGAAGACTTCAGCCCGGCTGGGTGAACACGACTCAAGGTAGGGAGATCTTCAGGGGGGTAGTGTTAGGTTTATTTAAGGGGGGTTTGGGTTAGATTAGGGGTATGTGGGTGGTGGGTTGTAATGTTGGGGGGGTATTGTGTTTATTTTTACAGGCAAAAGAGCTGAATTATTTGGGGCATGCCCCCGCAAAAGGCCCTTTTAAGGGCTGGTAAGGTAATAGAGCTGTTAACTTTTGTAATTTAGTATAGGGTAGGGCATTTTTTTATTTTGGGGGGCTTTGTTACTTTATTAGGGGGCTTAGATTAGGTGTAATTAGTTTAAAATTCTTGTAATATTTTTTTATTTTTGTAATTAAGTGTTTGTTTTTTTTGTACTTTAGTTTAGTTTATTTCATTGTATTTAATTGTAGGTACTTGTAGTTAATTTATTTAATGATAGTGTAGTGTTAGGTTTAATTGTAACTTAGGTTAGGATTTATTTTACAGGTAATTTTGTAATTATTTTAACTAGGTAGCTATTAAACAGTAAATATCTATTTAATAGCTATTTTACCTAGTTAAAATAAATACAAAGTTGCCTGTAAAATAAATATAAATCCTAAAATAGCTACAATGTAACTATTATTTATATTGTAGCTATATTAATAGCTAGTAGGGGGCTTAGATTAGGTGTAATTAGTTTAAAATTATTGTAATATTTTATTATTTTTGGTAATTTAGTGTTTGTTTGTTTTTTGGTACTTTTCTGATGGATGGAAGACCTCTTCTTGCCCCGCTTGGATAAAGACTTCTGCCGGTCTGGATGTCCTCTTCTGCCCCATCGGATGAAGACTTCGGCCCGGCTGGGTGAACACAACTCAAGGTAGGGAGATCTTCAGGGGGTAGTACAATAGCTAATAGTTATATTGTAGCTATATTAATAGCTAGTAGGGGGCTTAGATTAGGTGTAATTAGTTCTTGTAATATTTTATTTTTTTTGGTAATTTAGTGTTTGTTTGTTTTTTGGTACTTTTCTGATGGATGGAAGACCTCTTCTTGCCCCGCTTGGATGAAGACTTCTGCCGGTCTGGATGTCCTCTTCTGCCCCATCGGATGAAGACTTTGGCCCGGCTGGGTGAACATGACTCAAGGTAGGGAGATCTTCAGGGGGGTAGTGTTAGGTTTATTTAAGGGGGGTTTGGGTTAGAGTAGGGGTATGTGGGTGGTGGGTTGTAATGTTGGGGGTGGTGGGTTTTTTTTACAGGCAAAAGAGCTGTTTTCTTTGGGGCATGCCCCGCAAAAGGTCCTTTTAAGGGCTGGTAAGGTAATAGAGCTGTTAACTTTTGTAATTTAGTATAGGGTAGGGCATTTTTTTATTTTGGGGGGCTTTGTTATTTTATTAGGGGGGTTAGATTACCTGTAATTAGTTTAAAATTGCTGGTCTGGATGTCCTCTTCTGCCCCATCGGATAAAGACTTCGGCCCGGCTGGGTGAACACGACTCAAGGTAGGGAGATCTTCAGGGGGGTAGTGTTAGGTTTATTTAAGGGGGGTTTGGGTTAGAGTAGGGGTGTGTGGGTGGTGGGTTGTAATGTTGGGGGGTGGTATTGTGTTTTTTTTTTACAGGTAAAAGAGCTGTTTTCTTTGGGGCATGCCCCGCAAAAGGCCCTTTTAAGGGCTGGTAAGGTAATAGAGCTGTTAACTTTTGTAATTTATTATAGGGTAGGGCATTTTTTTATTTTGGGCGGCTTTGTTATTTTATTAGGGGGCTTAGATTAGGTGTAATTAGTTTCAAATTCTTGTAATTTTTTTATTTTTTGTAATTTAGTGGGGGGGGGGTTTGTAATTTAGTGGGGGTTTTTTGTACTTTAGTTTAGTTTATTTAATTGTAAATAATTGTAGGTACTTGTAGTTAATTTATTTAATGATAGTGTAGTGTTAGGTTTAATTGTAACTTAGGTAATTTTGTAATTATTTTAACTAGGTAGCTATTAAACAGTAAATATCTATTTAATAGCTATTGTACCTAGTTAAAATAAATACAAAGTTGCCTGTAAAATAAATATAAATCCTAAGATAGCTACAATGTAACTATTAGTTATATTGTAGCTATATTAGGGTTTATTTTACAGGTAAGTATTTAGTTTTAAATAGGATTCATTTATTTAATTATTTTAATGATAGTGTAATGTTAGGTGTAATTGTAACTTAGGTTAGGATTTATTTTACAGGTAAATTTGTATTTATTTTAGCTAGGTAGTTATTAAATAGTTATTAACTATTTAATAACTATTGTACCTAGTTAAAATAAATACAAAGTTGCCTGTAAAATAAAAATAAACCCTAAGATAGCTACAATGTAACTATTAGTTATAGTGTAGCTATTTTAGGGTTTATTTTACAGGTAAGTATTTAGTTTTAAATAGGATTCATTTATTCAACTATAGTAAATTTATTTTGTTTTATTTAAATTATATTTAAGTTAGGGGGTGTTAGGGTTAGGGTTAGACTTAGGTTTAGGGGTTGATAACCTTATTATAGTAGCGGCGACGTTGGGGGCGGGAGATTAGGGGTTAATAATTGTAGGTAGGTGGCGGCGATGTTAGGGATTGCAGATTAGGGGTTAATAAAATGTATTATAGTGTTTGCAAGGCGGGAGTGCGGCGGTTTAAGGGTTAATACATTTATTATAGTGGCGGCGATGTCCGGTCGGCAGATTAGGGGTTAATACTTGTAGTTAGGTTGCGGCGACGTTGGGGGGGGGGCAGATTAGGGGTTAATAACTATAATGTAGGGGTCGGCAATTTTAGGGACAGCAGATTAGGGGTTAATAGCTATAATGCAGGTTGCGGCGATGTCCGGTCGGCAGATTAGGGGTTAATACTTGTAGTTAGATTGCGGCGACATTGGGGGTGGCAGATTAGGGGTTAATATCTATAATGTAGGGGTCTGCGATGTTAGGGACAGCAGATTAGGGGTTAATAGCTATAATGTAGGCGGCGGCAATGTCCGGTCGGCAGATTAGGGGTTAATACTTGTAGTTAGATTGCGGCGACGTTGGGGGGGGCAGATTAGGGGTTAATAACTATAATGTAGGGGTCGGCGATGTTAGGGACAGCAGATTAGGGGTTAATAGCTATAATGTAGGCGGCGGCGATGTCCGGTCGGCAGATTAGGGGTTAATACTTGTAGTTAGATTGCAGCGACGTTGGGGGGGCAGATTAGGGGTTAATAACTATAATGTAGGGGTCGGCGATGTTAGGGACAGCAGATTAGTGGTTAATAGCTATAATTTAGGTGGCGGCGATGTCCGGTCGGCAGATTAGGGGTTAAATAATGTTATTATAGGGTTTGCGATTTGGGGGGGCCTTGGTTTAGTGGTTCATGGGTAGTTTATGGGTGTTAGTGTACTAAATGGGTGTTAGTGTACTAAAACATACCGAATTTCGGAACCGAATAGAACCAAATTCAGCCGAATTTATTCGAATCCGAATAAATCCAAAACAAATTTATTCGAATCCGAATAAATCTGAAACAAATTCATTCAAATTTTGCCGAATTCGATTCGATCCGAACCGAAATTCAAAAAGTCTGAATCGATCCGAACCGAAAACGAACCAAATTTTTTAGCCGTGCACATGTCTAGTTAAGAGCTTTATAAACCGGCGTTAGCCCATAAAGCTCTAAACTCCTAACTTTTTTCTGCTGCTGGAGTCTTGTCGGTAGAGGTGTAACACTCACTCAGCCAAGACTCCCAGCGTTTGGAAGATCCCATTGAAAAGATAGGATACGCAATTGGCGTAAGGGGATCTGCGGTATGGAAAAGTCGCGGCTGGAAAGTGAGCGTTAGACCCTTTCCTGACTGACTCTAAATACCAGCGGGCAGTAAAAAGCAGCGTTAGGACCCCTTAATGCTGGTTTTGACGGCTAACGCAGAACTCTAAATCTAGGCGATAGTCAGTATAAAATATAAGCTATATATCTCAGGTAGTATAAATCAAGAAAACCATAAATGCTAGTGTCTGTATTTAGGATGTTGGGCATATAACTAACTCTATAAAGGACAGGTCTCCTCTTAAAGGGACATTATACACTCATTTTTTTCTTTGCATAAATGTTTTGTAGATAATCTATTTATATAGCCCATAAAGTTTTTTTTTTAAAATAAATGTATAGTTTTGCTTATTTTTAAATAACATTGCTCTGATTTTCAGACTCCTAACCAAGCCCCAAAGTTTTATGTGAATACCGTCAGATACCTTCTCCAGCTTGCTCCTGTTTGTGTAAAGGGTCTTTTCATATACAAAAGAAGAGGGAGGGGGGGGAGTGTCTTATGTGCCACTTGCAGTGGGCTTTCCAGCTACCATTTCAACAGAGCCAAACTGACAGCTTCTAAGTAAGTTTTTAAACAGTTTTATACTGTATTTTTATATCAGTATCTGTGCATCTTATTCTTTATAGTAGTGTCTATTACATGCAGTTATATGAAAATTAGTGTTTTCTGTCTTTAACCCCACTATCTCCAGTCTGCTATTAAATGTGGGGAGATATAATCTAGATGAGCTCTGTTGTCCCGGCCGCAAACAACAGAGCTACCTCTGTGTATAGTAGCAGTAGGATCATATGGGGATACTATAGAAAATGCCAATAAAATAATAAACCTTAGATCAGTGCTTTCCAAACTGTGTGTCGGGACATATTAGTGTGTCGGCGGCAGTGTGTAGGTGTGTGTCCCTGCTTCAGCACAATTTTTTTTTAATTTAAAATTCTTTTTAATGTTTTTTTTTGGTTTACGACTTTCCGTCCTGCCTGCTACGCATATCACATGGTTGACACGTGATTGATACCTAGTGGGTCACAGATCATCTTAACCTATTGGTGCAGCTTAGTGGGAACTGAAACTATTTCCATTGGCTGCACATTGGCTCCTGACTGCACTGTGGACTCCTCAATCTGCTTGTGACTTTGTGACTGCAAGTGTAGTCAGTGAGTGGGACAGCAGTGTGTTTGCAGCGCGGGCAGTAGTCAGTCAGACTCGCAGCTTAACCCCTTAATGACAACTGACGTACCAGGTACGTCATGCATTAACAACCAGTTAATGACAATAGACGTACCTGGTACGTCAGTTGTCTAACAGAGTGCTGGAAGCGATCGCAATCGCTTCAAGCAGCTCTCAGGGTATTGCAGTGATGCCTCCATATGGAGGCATCCTGCAATACCTTTTTAGAAGACTTCGATGCAGAGAGAGCCACTCTGTGGCCCTCTCTGCACCGGTAGCGATGGTGCCGTTCGTTGGTGGGTGGGAGCACAACAGGGAGGCGGGTGGGCGGCCCATCGCTACCCGGCATCCGGTTCCTGTAAGTGCAATGTGCACGCCGGGTGCCGGGAGCGTGTGGGGGCGCGCGTGCATGTTCGCGTGTGTGCGGGGGTGCGCGCGCGATTAGCTGGCCACTGACACCAATGAGGAGGGAAGAGGGGGGAAAAAAGATTTAAAAAAAATAAATATATAAGGATCTGGGAGGGGGAGGGGGTTGGGGTATTGTGGGGGGCTGCTACACTACAGAAAACATTAATAATGGCAAAAAGAGAAAAAAATACTTTTGTTTTTGGGGCAAATTGGGTACTGGCAGACAGCTGCCAGTACCGAAGATGGCGGCAATTAGGTAGGAGAGAGGGTTAGAGAGCTGGGGGGGGGGGGGATCATGGAGGTTGGGGCTAAGGCAGGGGTCCATCACAGCTAAAACATTTTAATTTTTTTTATTAAAAAAAGAAAAACTCCTTTTATTTAGTACTGGCAGACTTTCTGCCAGTACTTAAGATGGCGGGGACAATTGTGGGGTGGGGGAGGGAAGAGAGCTGTTTGGGAGGGATCAGGGGGTGGGATGTGTCAGGTGGGAGGCTGATCTCTACCCTAAAGCTAAAATTAACCCTGCAAGCTCCCTACAACCTACCTAATTAACCCCTTCACTGCTGGGCATAATTTACGTGTGGTGCGCAGCAGCATTTAGCGGCCTTCTAATTACCAAAAAGCAATGCCAAAGCCATATAAGTCTGCTATTTCTGAACAAAGGGGATCCCAAAGAAGCTTTTACAACAATTTGTGCCATAATAGCACAAGCTGTTTGTAAATACTTTCAGTGAGAAACCTAAAATTGTGAAAAATGAATTTTTTTTTAATTGTTTGCTCGCATTTGGCGGTGAAATAGTGGCATAAAATATATCAAAATGGGCCTAGATCAATACTTGGGGTTGTCTACTACACTACCCTAAAGCTAAAATTAACCATGCAAGCTCCCTACAACCTATCTAAATAACCCCTTCACTGCTGGGCATAATTTACGTGTGGTGCGCAGCAGCATTTAGCGGCCTTCTAATTACCAAAAAGCAACCCCAAAGCCATATAAGTCTGCTATTTCTGAACAAAGGGGATCCCAAAGAAGCATTTACAACCATTTGTGCCTTAATTGCAGAAGCTGTTTGTAAATAATTTCAGTGGGAAACCTAAAGTTTGTGACAAAATTTGTGAAAAAGTAAACTTTTTTTTTATACTTTGGGTTGTCTTCTAAAAAAAAATATATACATGTCAAGGGATATTCAGGTTTTCCTGACAGATATCAGGGTTCCAATGTAACTAGCGCTAATTTTGAAAAAAAAGGGGTTTGGAAATAGCAAAGTGCTACTTGTATTTATGGCCCTATAACTTGCAAAAAAAGTAAAGAACATGTAAACATTGGGTATTTCTAAACTCAGGATAAAATTTAGAAACTATTTAGCATAGGTGTTTTTGGTGATTGTAGATGTGTAACAGATTTTGGGGGTCAAAGTTGGAAAAAGTGTGTTTTTTTCAATTTTTTCCTCATATTTTATATTTTTTTTATAGGAAATTATAAGATATGATGAAAATAATGGTATCTTTAGAAAGTCCATTTAATGGCGAGAAAAACGGTATATAATATGTGTGGGTACAGTAAATGTGTAAGAGGAAAATTACAGCTAAACACAAACACAGCAGAAATGTAAAAATAGACTTTGTCATTAAGGGTAAGAAAATTGAAAAATGGTCTGGTCATTAAGGGGTTAAACACTGAGCTGAAGTTAGAAGAAAGTGGGTTTATTTTTCAGCTAGCTCCCAGTAGTGCATTGCTACTCCTGCTCTTGATATATGGATAGGAAGTGGAAGCTTAAAAATGCTTGATGATGAAATGTGAGTGTCTTTAGCTAATATTCCACTAAATATTCAGAAACGGTGTTCATCCCATCAACCTCATACATCCCATTAAAATAGTAAATAGCTATTGGTGTTATTAAGCTTTTTTTAATTCTTTGCACATACATACTGTTACTTGTAAATACATTTCATTATTATATAATTTATGTATGTGTCTGTATCTCTTGAAACAATGTAACCTCCTGTTTGCTAGTACAGGTAGCCCTCAGTTTACGTCAGGTTAGGTTCTAGAAGGAATGGTTGTAAATCAAAACCATTGTAAATTGAAAACCAGTTTATAATGTAAGTCAATGGGAAGTGAGGGAGTTAGGTTCCAGCCCCTCTCAAAATTGGCATAAGTAACACCTAATACATTGTTAAAGCTTTGAAATGAAGACTTTAAATGCTAAACAGCATTTTAAACCTGATAAAATAATTACACAACACAGAATATATAATTAAACTAAGTTAAATTAACAAAAACATTTGCTAAACTGTATTATAAACCTAATAAAATATTCACACAACACAGACTTTACTTGCATTTTTCTGCAAACAGTTCTTTCTATGCATTCCAATCTGGACTAATTTATAGACAGGAAGATCTTGTTCCTTTGCAAGCTGCTCGATAGCTCAGGTCTGGTTAAACTGATTAATTTCAGCTTGCTTGGCTTACATATCTTTGCTGCAACACAAGCGGACAGCTCCACCTACTGGCTATTTCAATCAACGCACTGTTTCTCAATGCTTTTCAATAGCAGTCACATGACTGGAAAAAAAAAGGTTGTTATTCTGAAACGGTGCAAATTGAACCGTTGTAAACCGAGGGCCACCTGTACATCTGAATTACTGTGTCACAAAATTATGTAGGTCTAAAAAGTGTGTCACCAACATTAAAAGTTTGAAAGCTCTGCCTTAGATCATAAAGGCAGAGCACATTTAGGGTTGTAAGTAGGGGTTTAACAGTAAGTGACCGCTTATAGAACAGTGTGGAACATGTAATAGCCCTCAATGGCTAGTACTGCCTCAAACCTTATGCGTGGAGTGATAAGATGTTGGTATTTAAAGACAAAGAAAAAAAAATAACTAATTTGTGCCCTTACCAGATGCACAAAATGTTTTATGGTGAGGCCTGGAATAAAAGCCTAATATCTCAAAAGATGTTAGAATCTTTACAGTATAAAAAGCATTAAAGGAACATTAGCTAGGAACAATGTGCCTAGACAAGTCTGGGACAGAGAAAAAGGGTAAGTATAGGTAGCGGAACCTTCAATGCAGCATAACTTAATGAGGCAATAACTATACATGCTTCTGTCTCTAATGGTATCTCAGTGCTGAACCCCTTGCATACTATAGGTGAATGAAAGCTAATAAACCATTTAGCAAGTTATTAACAGTGTCTACATAAGAAAATAAACATTTAACTTGTTCCGCTAGAAAGCAACATATTCAGTCTGCAGACTCAAGCTCACTGTAGAGACCGTTTAAAGGATTACTTTCTGTTATCATTTTTAAGCTAAACAACTAACATATTAAAGTTAATAAACATTAATTAAAACCTACTGACCTATATTTTCCCCAAAACGAAGTTTCATAACGTTCTAAAAGTTATATCTTTTATTCGCCGATGATGTCACGTTATCCTGCCCACTATTTTCAGCACTGCATGTTCAAAATACTTAAACCAATAACTTTGTGTTTAAAGCGCCATTTTGAAACCTAGGTATTGTAAAAGGATTGGTACAGAGCAAAGGATACCCACGGAGTGGGTTTGGAAAACAATTAAATTTGCAGACAAGATTTCTGATATATGGTAGAGATATGTTAATGAAATGCTATTGATAAAAAGCTTATTTGGGGTAGTTAGTTAGTAACAGGCATAGAAAATATTTACTTACAGTGGCCCTTTAACCAAATATGAACTACTGCTTCTTAAGGGAGTAGTGAGGGCCAAACTATAATATAATAATATTGAAAAGTGAGCTTAACGACCATACTAGCGTGTCTAGCCCACTCCAATGCGGTCGGCCTGGAGGATCCTCCAGCACAGTCCATAGTTCATACTCCATAAGCAAGTAAAAACGTATCGGCCAAATAGAGGTACATTGTCTCTGGTATGAGGTGTAAGAATTTTTAACCTAAATTGAAGCTGTTGGGTAAGCAAGAGGGTGTTTCTCAATATAGATTCTGCTTCAGAAGGCACCGCCAAGTGAAAGGTCCAAGTTCCAAAGTTCCGGGGCTCTTTCTCTAACTCCAGGTATAGATGAGTGGTAGTTGGTTGAAAGGTACATAACAGATCAATCGCTGAACGATGTGCGGTTAGAGCATTTCCATATCCCAGTAAGGGTAAAGTTAGCAACTGTTTGTCACTTGTGGTTTGTAAGAGAACACTAGCGTCAATCTTGGTTACCGTATATATTTCATAGCCTTTTGAATTGAAACAGGAATTGACCCGCTTATTGTTATGCGGCAGTTGTGAGGTTCTAGCATAACTTCGGTTTCCTCCATGTTGTTTCCGCAAATCTCGTACTTTTTGCTCTTCTCATCACGCTCCAACTCATCAAGCCCCAGGTCCCGTGGGAGACAATAGGCACTGTGAGCTGTATATCCAGGCTTCCAATCACTCCCTTTCACTCTTTCCAAATAAGTAGGCTGTACAGAAGCACAATCTCCGGTATAAGTAAACGCCATTCGTAGAAACTTTTCAAAGGCGACTTGATAGCTATCTAGCAGGCTGCTAAGTTCCACCAGTATATATTTAGCAGCCTCCATCATGTGCTTCTTCAATCGCTATAATGCAGGTAATAAAGATAAGAGAGTTCATTTTTAGGTATAGCATGCAAAGTGCTGCTTAACAACAGAGCCAAAGGCGCCCTGCCGGGGGTATAGTGAAGGCCGAGATCTTGTAACGGCTCCAATCGCTGATGCCAGCAGCAATTCTTGTGATTCCAAGCACAATAGTTGTGGCTTCGAAAGTATACATCAGCTCTCATAAAATGATACATGGATCAATCTACTAAAGGATGTATTTTTAAAGTTTTCAGAGAAAAGCTGTAGCAGCATGCAGCAATGCGACTGATCATGGCCGCTGCCCGGAAGTTCCCCAAATTAAGCATTTAAAAGCATGTTTGTACAAATTCTCCAAGTAAAACCCAACTGACTAAACCCCCTAGTCAGATGGGTTTTGATCTGACAATAATAGCTCTCTCAATCAAAAAATATGTGCTTTAAATAAAACTTTATTGTCTTTTCCTAGATATTTATCCTGGGGTTATGATGTAGCTGAGGTTTTCTTGGAAACACTAACTATGCTGCCATTTAAAAAAGAAAGGGACATATTTAACTACATAGTTTGATACATTCTGACAAGGGTTATTTGAGGAGAGTTACAAATAATATTTTACATATTTGTGCACAATATGTTGCCATTCCTGTAAGACTAAAAACAGTCACACAGAACTATTAATTGTGTAAATAATATAGGAACAAAGTAAATGAATGTGTTATGGTTGAGGCACTGGGAAGTTTTAAGGAACATTGTATACCTAGCTTTTTTATTGCCAATTTTGTTATGGAAAGCATGAAAAGAAACAAAGTGAGATGAATGTTAAAGAGTTGAGACTGTGGATATGGAGTAAAATGGAGAAGACACAAGATTAAGGGCTAGATTTATCAATCTGAGGCGGACAGGGGCACATATACGCACATATACGCGCAGCTTGCCTCTGGCGGGGCAAATTTCCCTGGAGGAATTTACCATTGCACACGAGCGCTATTTTGCACTTGCGTGCAATCCAATCACACGTGGTCAGGAGCTATCAATCTCCCCGGTCGGACTAGACCTTAGAGGTGGCGAAAAGCTAGGAAAGCAGTGGTCTGATGACTGCTGCTTGTTAAATATAGCGAGCAGGTTCTCTTGTGAGAACCTGGCTGCAGCTGTAGGGGCTCAAAGGTTGGCGAAAGCCTTTGATAAATCTAGCCCTAAGTAAAAGACAATTAAACTAAATTGTTTGAGAAAACATTAAAGGGACACAAACCCATTTTTTTCTTTCATGATTCACTCTTGTGTAGCCGCCAATCAGCAAACACTACCCAGGTCCTGAACCAAAAATGGACCTGCTTCTATGCTTACATTCCTGTTTTTTTAAATAAAGATAGCAAGAGAATGAAGAAAATTTTATAATAGGAGTAAATTAGACAGTTGCTTAAAATTGCCTGCTCTATCTGAATCATGAAAGACAAAATTTGGATTTGGATTGTATAAAGATAGATAATCCCTTTAATACCCATTCCCCAGTTTTGCATAACCAACAGTTATATTAATACACTTTTTACCTCAGTGATTACCTTGTATCTAAGTCTCTGCAGACTGCCCCCTTATTTCAGTTCTTTTGACAGACTTGCATTTTAACCAATCAGTGCTGACTCCTAGGTAACTCTACATGCATGAGAACAATGTTATCTATATGGCACACATGAACTAACACCCTCTAGTTGTGAAAAAATACAATGCATTGAGATAAGTGGCGGCCTTCAAGGGCTAACAAATTTGCACATGAGCCTCCTAGGTTTAGGTTCTAACTAAGAATACCAATAGAACAAATCAAAATTGATAATAAAAGTAAATTGGAAATTTGTTTAAAATGACATGCCCTTTCTGAATCATGAAAGTTTCTTTTTTACTAGACTGTTCCTTTAAAGAGAACAAAGGTGATGGGAATATGGAGTCTTTAGTGACCAGAAAATATCAGAGTGACCCAAACTGGGATTAAAAATTAATAAATATGGTTGGCAAGATAATGTATTACAGACAATAGTTTAGATTAATAAAGAAGATGGAAAGATTCCAGAGGAATGCAGGAGAAATTCCACTCCAGAATCTTTTCCACTTAGATAGATAGGATATAGATAGATTTAGACATGTATATGTATCTCTCCTTATGCAGTATTTTCTTTTTCCTCCTTGCTTCTTAATTGATTTGTGCGATTATGTTATCCACCCAACACTCTGTCACTGAATTTTTTTCCCATTCTATTATCTGACCCTTGTTATTTAACTCTTTTTTCTACACTTTTTGTCTTATCTGACCCCTTGTTATTTACCTTTTTTCTACACTTTTTGCCTTCCCATAGTGTTCCTGACACGAATCAGGTGTCACAAAACACATCAAACAGTACAGTTACACTCATAATAACCGTAAGGGAAAAATTAGTCTGAGACGTGTATGGTAATGCTATGACAAAAACAATGAGAATGTGGTCTATGTCAGCAGTGGAGCATCATGTAGGAAAAGCCAAGGAAATTTGTGAATTAGATAATGAATATGTAATTAAATGTATCTTCAAGTGGTATAACTTTAATTATTCAAATAGTGCATGCTATTTTAAGAGACTTTACAGCAATTCAGTACTGGGAGCTAGCAGTTAATTGGTGACTAAGCACAAATGCCTGTTACTGTCTTGTTATGTGCTTTTATATCAATGCCCCAGTAGTGTATTGCTCCTCTAGATCTAAACATAAAGGTAAACTAAATGATGTTATTGCATATGCTACACTGTGCATATAGGTATGTATATTGGGTGTAGATGATGTTATACACAATATACATAAGTATATGCACATTGTAGCATATACAGATGTATAATGTGTTTAAATGATGTTACACAAATTGTGGTATTAAAAGAATAACTTAAAAGACAAGAGTCAATATGTTGATATCAGTCAATTTATTTGTGTACTCAAAATACAAATTAATACATAAAGAGCTAAACAAAATATACAAATGCTTAATGGTTTCTGTTTAACTCCAACATAATAAAGGTACAATGAGCTGCCTGCAGTTCCACAATTTAAATTAGTTATAAATCATATATACAATATGTAACAATTAACAAGTAAGGCCCCATTATATGTACAACCACTGTGTGGTTTTAATGATAAAACCTAAAGTCTGTAATAATCTAGAAATATAGTAGCATATCAAAGATGGCAGATTTCTTGTGTAGAGTATATTATATCTTCTGCGCTGCAATTCAGCCCCATATCAGTTTTGGAGTCATGCATGAGGTATTGGTCAAACTCTGTTTTGTCAACATCATTTACAAGAGGAAATTGTTGCAGTGGATCTCTGTCCATCCAATCAAGTGGAGACTTGTGAGAAACCCCTGACACTTGGTGATGTTCTGTAGCATTGGTTAGACATATCTGTCCATAGTACATCTGTGAGGAGTCCTGATATCCCATGATACTGTGTCCTGGGCTCAACTCACTCATGTGCTCAGTCTGTGGACAAAACATAGGCTGGTTCTGTTGATTGGCAGAATAAGCAGTGTTGTAGCTGTAAGACAATAGCTGATTCTGTTCTTGCACAGACATAGTAAAAGGAAAAGGACTGCCATTATTCGGGGTCACTGGGGAGGACTGCAGATTGTAATCTCTGCAGTAATGTCCTGTTTGATTATCTCTGTATTGGGTTCCCCGTGGTAGCTGGTTGTAGACCTGGTCAGAATACCCAAAGCTGAAATTCTCAGGACAAATTTTCTCATGCATGCTCATTACATTGGTATTCATCATTTCGTTATGGTGGCCGATAGTCTGGTCTGGTCTCTTCATCCTCTTTATTTGATTCCTCCTCCTGGGTCTGTACTTGTAGTCAGGAAAATCTTGTGTGTGTTGGACTCTCAGTCTCTCTGCTTCTTCCACAAAAGGTCTCTTTTGTACCAATGTCAAAGATCTCCATGATTTGCCTGCAGAAAGTTAAGAAAATACACACGGTAAATCAGTGAACGTGTTGACGTGTCTATGAGCATGAAAGTGCATTTACTGAAATCATATCTATGCATTAGCTTAGTCCTTTCACCATGTAAACTGTTGTAAATAATGCAGATACAAATATTTCTCACAGTAGTAAAAACAAATAGATTTCTACACAGCTGTTGTGCATCTTCAATTAGAAGTTATAGGATATCTATAGAGTTGATAATGTGCCCTATCGGCGACCCCTAACCTAGAGCAGTATAATGTGTATACCCTGTGGCTGCGCTGTTTACAAGGTATGATGCGCCCATGAGGAGCCACCTATCACTGTACCAGTAGCAAGTGTTGTACTTACCTAGCATTTTGCTGAGTTCCGCGTTGTGCAGGTCCGGATTCTGTTGGGCCAATCTCTTGCGCTCGTCCTTTGCCCACACCATAAAGGCATTCATAGGGCGGCGGATCCGATTCTCGAGTTTACCCCTGACCCCGTGGTTGGCAGGGCCTGAATCACTCTTCAGTTTCCCCTCAGTTTTAGAGCTCATGGGCTCGGTCCACTGGCACTGACCCAGTCCCGGGATCATGATCGGCGCTGGGCACTACTAGTTGTATGAGATGCTGAATGCTTGGGGTTGGATAAGTCCCTGGCTGTTCAGAGATTTCAAAGCTGATTTCTAGGAGTGAGCTCTTTAGTGTCTATAACTAGAGCGGCAGCCAATTACAGCTCGGGGGCGGAGCCAAACTCCCGGAGGTGCGAGGGGCGTAATCACTGCATCAGTTTGGGATACCTGGAAAGTGCAAACAAGCCTGTGTGCAAATGACCCAACAGGTAAAAAATAACAAAGGGCAGTAATGGGCAAACAAGGTACAAAAAAGTTGTGTTTTATCATATACTAACTTAAAAAAATTGTCATCATTGTTTCAATGCAGACTTCATTTCCTCTTGTCAGATAAGCAAGACATCTAAAGCTTGATTGTTTCCAGTTTTCTTTTAACCTGTTATAGCTTTAAATAAACAAACTCTGATCCTCAGAATACACTGTAATGTTTCTGTAGACAGAGAGATGTACTATTGACAAACTTAACAAGTGAAATATATCACTTCAATAAAACAAAATGTCCCTGTAATACTAAATACATTTAAGTATGTAATAAATGATCAATGACATATTATATTGTGTATATTTCAGCAGTTCCCTCTGCGTAGAGATAACTGATGATGCAATATTGTAACAGATACAAGCACTGTTTATAGGAACACAGAGAATACCCTGTTAATGCAGAGGATCATTTTATTTTCCCACAATCTCAAAAGGTTTTAAAGAAACATACTTTGCTATATAAATATATATATATATATATATATATATATATATATATATATATATTACACTAATGGACCCCTAAAATGACACCCATATAGTAAATTAAATCAGATATAGCACATAGATTATAGAACTATGCTAGAAGTGTTATAGAGCAAAAGACTGAAACCAATACATTTTAATTAACAGTTTACATTTTTTAAAACTACAGTAACGAACGTATTAAATAGATTTTACTCTAGTTCTAATATCAGACCGGCAATGTAGTTTGTGATGATAGTAATAATATTGTATTACTTATGCAGGTAATTGCTATTCTCGATAAAATAGTAAAATAGTTACATAATTTAGGATTGCAACACAGGATTATCATTACCAATATTGGCCCTAAATGTTAACTTAATGTAATACATGTTTTTATCATAGAGGGATCATTAAACGTAAATATACTTATTGAGTCAGCCCCATACTTATGGAATGCATATTTTTGTTATTTTGTATCAATCATCTTTTTTATTAATATGTATTTGATAGAAGATTGTGGAACTACAATCCTACAACTGTAAATTCATTTGCACTAAATTGCTTATATTTAAATTTAATATATAATCTGTGTACCTCTTAATTTAAAAACAAAAAAAACAGGTAAATAAGTGATCTAATCATATATTATTGATAATAATAATAATAATAATAATAATAATAATAATTTGATAAAGTATTTATTTATTATTTATTTGTCTGACCTTGAAGTAAAATATGCTGTTTTATGCTCAACTGTTTAATGAAACAAGTACAGACCTGTTTTGTGGGCCAGATGAATTCAGTCTGTGCACTAATTAGAGCAGACTCTTGTCTGTATCTTCAATTATTACATTTCATATTGAATATACTAAGGAGCTAAGTACATTGAAACTGGCTGGTGTTCTCGAAACTGGCTCTCATTGCTGTGGTGTCTTTAATTTTCATATGTAGAAAAGTTTGACACTTCCTGGTCCTTAGTGTCCGCCCGCTATTGGTCCTTTATGTCACCAGGGCATGGGTGTTAAACCATCCAAATAATAAAGGAAATGGTGTCTCTGTGCCACAACTCCAGAAACAGAAGTAATTAACTCAATATTGAGTAAAATATTATTTGTTACTCAATTATTAAAAATGTAAATAAAATAAAAATCCTCAGTTTGTGGTTTGCATTGAGAGATTGTTAGAAGCTGTTAGAAACTTCAGCTATTCAATCCACAAAATAATAGGTCATACAATAAACAAAAACGTGTTAACCGAAACCAGAGATCTGCTGCCAGTACTGACACTAGGTGCTGAAACAGCATTCTGCATCCTGGCTGGCTCTCTATAGACCCTCATGTAATATGCTAACAATAAAATCATTAAATAACTGTGTATGTAATAAGTGGAACTTATAGCAGCAATAATATCTAGAACAACGCATTTTTATTATTTTATTTCAATGCCCTGCCATTCTTAATTTACAAACATCAAATAATGTGAATAAACAAGTCATTATATTCTATCAGTATTTCCACTCATATCATTTGCATCCTTTCTATCTCTTCCACATTAACCTACATTTCTGTTTTAAATATGCAGTACTCTTCCATTTTAATTGCCTTATTGGCTTCTTTCTTTCTTTAGATCTATCTATCTATTTATCGATATCCCTCTGTGTATCTATCTATCTATCTATCTATCTATCTATCTATCTATCTATCTATCTATCTATCTATCTATCTATCTATCTATCTATCTATCTATATATCCAATTATCCAATTATCTATCTGTCTGTCTATCTACCCATAGCTATATGTCTATCTATCTATCTATCTATCTATCTATCTATCTATCATCTATCTATCTATCTATCTATCTATCTATCTATCTATTCAAACATATGTCCGCCTGTCTATATCTTTCTAGCTATCCATAGCTATATGTCTGTGTATTTATCTTGCTAGCTATCCATAGCTATATGTCTGTGTATCTATCTATCTATTCACATATCTGTCCACCTACCTGTCTATCTTTCTAGCTATCCATAGCTATATGTCTGTGTATCTATCTATCTATTCACATATCTGTCCACCTACCTGTCTATCTTTCTAGCTATCCATAGCTATATGTCTGTGTATCTATCTACCTATCTATCTATCTATCTATCTATCTATCTATCTATCTATCTATCTATCTATATCTTTCTATGTATCCCAATAGGTCTACTGGTTAATTTCGCAAGTGCCATTGATGTATAAAGAATCTAACTGGGTATGTAGTATGTTATACATGTGTTATTATGCGTTATGGTGGGGCTGCACATGAGATTGTCATGCTTGTGATGTCTTTAGTGTATCTAATATCATAAACAGTGTTGACAACAATTACACAATTCTAAAAAGTCTGATGAAAATGTTGAACTGTACCCATGAACAATGTAATGCCAGGCTTTGCTCCATGCACACAATAGTGCCAGTTTTTTTTTTTTTTTTTACTTTTTCTAAAATGTTATAATATTGAACCTTTTGCCTCAAACAGACCTGCTCCTTGTATTGTGTATCTATGTCTACTTGTACCTTTTAAGAATGGCAAGGAGGATGTGTATATTATGTCTTTTTATAACTTTATATCATGTACTCGCTACATTCAATTGTTTAATGCTAAATAACAACTGTAACATATATTACTTTAACATAGGATTATGAGATTTAAAAAATAATTAAACTTTGAAAATAATTTGGCCCTTTGATATATACAGACACTAACTATGAAGAGTCTTTTTAAACGAATCTTTTCCTTAACCTGGTTTCATATAGACAAGTAATCCTGTATAGTAACTGACGGTCTGGTGTATTGAATAGTTTCGGGCTCAGGTTGATAACAGGATTAAAGGGTCTGAGATAGAGAGGCACCTGGTCACCAAAATAAAGATATGACTATTATATGATTGATAAAAGTATAACATTGTCACATTGTTTAAAGATGATGGCTTCTAAGGACCTCTACGATAGCAAATATAATTTAAAGACACACACACATATGTACACGTGTGTATATATAATATGTACATATACCTGTATGCCATATGTTGTCTGCCAGAAACAACTATATTTTATTTGCTTGTTCTCGCTTGTCTTTAGTTGAACAAAACAGAAAAGTGAATATAATTTCATAATACACATTTTCCCTCTCTCTCTCTATAGAAAAGAACAATGTCCTGATTTTTCTTTTTAGTTAACCACAATCAAACACACACATAATATTCAATAGATGGCATTGTTGGTTCAGTATTCCATATTTATATGTTTTACAATTTCTTTGAATTTTGTGTAATATGAGCCTTAATAATCACTATAGGATTATGGAAAACAAAACATTAGTCACAACAAGCACTAACATAACAAGCACACACACAGCACAAACAGATACACAGCACAAACACACACACACACCACGCCAAAAACAAACACACACAGCACGCCAAAAACAAACACAGAACACACACAGCACAAACATACACAGCACACACACAGCACAAACACACAACACACACAGCACAAACGCACATCACAAACACAGCACAAACACACACACACACATCACAAACACACACACGGCACAAACACACAGTACAAACACGCACACACAACACACACGCACAAGCACAAACACACACAACACCTCTCTTCAAACACACAAAATACATTGAAATAATATAAAACGAAGATGCTCACAACGTCACCCACACCATAACACAAAGATGAGACATACAATCACATAAATGTAATAAAAACCACACCACACATAGGCACACGAACTAAATGTACAACACACAATGCATTTAAACACTACACTATATTTTATGAAGTCTCAGACACATAAATACAATTAACATTTAATCTTCAGATAATCAGAATATGAAAATACAACCGTTTTTATCACGTACCCATATAAAATGCCTAGAAATATATACTACACACAAATTAATTAAATAAAAGCCAGTTTATAAATCAAATATCAAACCATACATATATATATATATATATATATATATATATATATATATATATATATATATATATATATATATATATATATATATATATATATACATACACGATGGTTAATACATTATATTTAATTATTTAACTTTCTTGTTTATAAAACAACATAATTAAACTTTATATATAGAGTAAGTTCATATGAAGGCAATAGAATTTACTATATAGCAGTAGGTAACCTTTGTCTTGTCCATAAATCGATAGGATAAACCTATTACAGCACAAGATTCATTGCAAACCCCATTGTCCAAATTGCTTTCTAAATTTAATTAACCCAAATTAGCTTTAATAGTCCCGGCCAATTGCTGCTATAATCTTAACAGTGGCACGAGACAAAGATAGGGACCTACTCTTGAAATCTTGTTTCTGATATAAGTAGAGTATAAAACGTCTCGGTCCAGAATTACAATAACTAATTTAAGCAGATTTTCAAACCCTAAAATAATTAGATAGAAAAGGACTAACCCAACCTTTATGTCTGACATGCTTGACTACACCTAATTTGCAGCAATCTAAATGGGACCAGAAATATATACATGAATATTTGCTATATTAAGCTTTATTAAAGAGCTTTATTAAATTGAAATGACATCATCTGGTGTCTAGCAGACAGTTACTATTAAAGGATACCAATAAAATGCAGGTAAACATATAAGACCATATTCACTAACCCTGAGTTTTCCTATAGAGATAAAAACCATTTTTATTAATTTGCTATGTTAGAAACGTTTTTAACTTAATGGTTTTGAAACGTACACACTAGTGATGTTACAATATCAGTGAGGTCATTTTAATAGTTGCGATATTTTGGATATGTGAAGAAGTCCATTATGGAATACAAAACAGTTGAAACTGTTTCTGACATATTACCCAATATTTTGTAGTACACTAGATTTTTCTTTGCATAAATGTTTTGTAGATGATCCATTTATATAGCCCACCTGGGTGTGTTTTTCTAAAAATGTATAGTTTTGCTTATTTTTAAATATTATTGAGCTGATTTTCAGATTAGTAACCAAGCCCCAAAGATTTAGATGTATACAGATGTATACAGACTTCAGATTGCTTCTGTTTGTTATAATGGGTCTTTTCATATGCAGGAGAGGGGGGAGAGTTTGCTCCCAGTCCCTTTCACTGGGTGTCCCAGCCTAACCCCATTAATATTGTTAAATTGTGAGCTTCTAAGTATGTTTTTAAAACGTTTTATACTAGATTTTTATATCAGTATCTGTGCATATTATTCTTTATAAAAGTGCCTATTACAAGCAGTTAAATTAAAATTGGTGTATACTGTCCCTTTAATGATTCAACGCTGTATTTCAATTAAATAGAAATGGCTATCTTACTGTAGCAATATTGAAAGTAAAAAAAAACTTTTCCATTAATATAATCAAACTATAACAAAAAAAAAACATTGCCTATCAGGTAGTTTGTTTTACTTTTCATTTAAAGCATAGAGAGCTAAATGAATCCATTTATTGTTTAAGGGCTATGAAACCCCAAAAATGCCTTTGTGGTTCAGACAGAGCATACAATATATTTTTTTTGTTTTTATTTAAATAAAAGTTTCCAATTTACTTCTATTATCAAATTTGCTTAGTTCCCATCAGGAGCACAACATATCAGGTAACAGTGCTGCCCTCTAGTGCTCTTGCAAACGGATAATATTCTTACAAAACTGCTGCCATATAATGCTGCAGACATGGGCAGGCTTCTAAGCTTTCCAACAAAGGATACCAAAAGAACAAAGAAAAAATGAAAGTTGTTTAAAATCGCATGCTCTGTGTGAATCATGCGAATACAATTTTTGGGTTTCATATCCCTTTCATTTGTGCTAGGTACTGACAGTTTGCTTTACCTTTTCTGTGTTTGTAACTCAATATTTTTAAATGAAATTTAGGGTAAAGAAAATATGAAGAAACAATTTGTAAAGGCGGGCACTTATTTTAAGAAGTGTAAAACAAGTAAAACAATAATCTAGATTAAAACATAATAGGAAAAAGGTTGTGTGTGAGAGAAGGGGGGGGGGTGTATTTTAGTTGCTCATATATTACAGTAGACAATTTAACAAAATCTTGTACTTTCAGAAATATATTCCACTCTAAAACGTTTATTTGTCATTGGTGAGAATTAGAGGGACCATCTTAGCTTTCATTGCCAGTAGGGGTAGCTATATGTTTTATATATGATATAAGATTCTAGGGTTTACTTAAATGGACAATCTACCATAGAATTGTTATTGTTTTAAAAGATAGATAATCCCTTTATTACCCATTCCCCATTTTTGCATAACCAACACAGTTATATTAATGTACTTTTTACCTTTGTGATTACCTTGTATCTAGGAACCTTCTTCGAGCCCCCTGATCACATGACTGTGACTGTTTATTATCTATTGACTTGCATTTAGTATTGTTTTGTGCTAAATCTTAAATAACCCCCTGTACCTGAAAACAGTGTTATCTATATAGCCCACATGTACTTTCTGTCTC
This sequence comes from Bombina bombina, assembly GCF_027579735.1. Lineage (NCBI taxonomy): Eukaryota > Metazoa > Chordata > Amphibia > Anura > Bombinatoridae > Bombina > Bombina bombina. The sequence continues at coordinate 894,266,831 of NC_069503.1, read as the reverse complement.
TTTGTGTTGAAAAGAGATTTAAAAAGCATGTGATAAGAGGCAGCCCTCAAAGGCTTAGAAATTAGCATATGAGCCTACCTATGTTTAGTTTAAACTAAGAAAACCAAGAGGAAAAAAAGCAAATTTGATGATAAAAGTAAATTGGAAAGTTGATTAAAATGAAAAGTCCTATCTGAATAATGAAAATTTGATTTATACTTGACTGTCTTTAATGCTTAGTACAGAGAGCAGTGTGGTGTGTATATATGCATTCATATGTGATGTGAGGTAGTAGTTTTATTAAAGGATCATGAGGACTCGTTATGATGACAGATTATAGATAGATGGATGTCGATAAATCGATAGATAGGTGACAGAAAGAGATGATAGATATTGATCGATAGATATATCATATAGATAGATTAGATAGATAGAGACAGGCAGTCGATGTTTTTGTGACATTTAGAATTTTTTATTCTGAATTTCTTTATAATACAATTCAATTCCTAAACAATAACATTAAAGGGACATGAAACCCATTTTTCCCCTTCATGATCCAGTTGGATTATACAATTTTAAACAACTTTACAGTTTACTTCTATTATCCAATTTGCTTTTTTTGTATCTTTTGTTGAAAAGCATACCTAGGTAGGCTCAGGATCAGGGAGCTAGCTGCTGATTGGTGGTTGTACATATATGCCTTTTGTCATTGGCTTAAATTGACATGAAACCCAAATTTTTTCTTTCATGATTTAGAAAGAGCAAGCATTTTGAAACAACTTTCTAATTTACTTCTATTAACTATTTTGCTCCTTTATCTTTATATCCTTTGCTGAAAAGCATATCTAGATAGGCTTAGTAGTTGCTGATTGGTGGCTGCACATAAATGTCTCGTGTGATTGGTTCACCCAAGTGCATTGATATTTCTTCAGCAAAGGATATCTAAAGAATGAAGCAAATTAGATAATAGAAGTAAATTGGAATATTGTTTAAAATTGTATTCTCTACCTGAATCATGAAAGAAATTTTTTGGGTTTAGTGACCCTTTAACTAGCCCCCAGTAGTGCATTGTTGCCCCTTCAACAAAGAAAATGAAGTAAAACTGATAATAGAAGTAAACTTGAAAGTTGCTTTAAAAAACGAAAAAATGTATGTTCTATCTGAATGCTCTGTTTGTCTTAAATAAAGGTTCCTGTGCTTTCCCTGCTATGTACACATATTGTGCTGACTCTTTTTCATGTAAACAGTTTTAATTGCTGTTATTTCATATACATAATGAAACCAATTAACACTATATATATTTTTTACTTGATTTCTTACTACTTGGTTTTGAGGTAATTATTCCAAACTCTAATATGAATGCAATGACATGATATGTATTACATTGCAAACAGAAATTATTTCATTAGCCTTCACTGGCGGAAAAGTTATGTATCATATATATATATATATATATATATAAATAAATATAGTTTATATTTTACACACACACATTATATATATATATATATATATATATATATATATACACACACACACACATAATGTTTACAACATCAGACCCTAGCTATGATATTGTAAAAATAAATATGAAAATAAACATATTTTAAGACTCAAATAAATGTGATCAGAAACTATCTTTACACTATTTAGTTTTCATCAAACGCTATAATAATATAATTTATAATACAAATGTAACAGTATTAGCCTGTGTAGATATTATTCAACACACGTGATACTATCTTAATGTTTAGATGAATATGTTAGCAATATATAGACTTGGTAAAGGGTTAATTTTATTTTATACATATATAGACTTGGTAAAGGGTTAATTTTATTCTATATATAGACTTGGTCTAGGGTTAGTTTTATTCTATATATAGACTTGGTCTAGGGTTAGTTTTATTCTATATATAGACTTGGTCTAGGGTTAGTTTTATTCTATATATAGACTTGGTCTAGGGTTAGTTTTATTCTTCGAATACTGCTTCTTGTCCATGACTTCTTTAATGGATATAACATTTCAAAAATATACATGGATAAGATTAGCAATTCAAAATGTAAATAATATATTCTGTAAGCAAATTGCTCAAGTTGAAGATGCTTAAACCGGAGTATTGGGGGAAAACAGTAAATGCACATCTGTCCTTACCTAAGCATCTCTTTGGCTTACAAGAGTACTATTGATGAACAGAGAAGTGCATATAAATATATATTATTATATTCAATAAGGATAGACCGGCCACTCACAAGTAAAAAACTATTTTCCTGTTGGTGATGAGGTCTTTATATTTGTACCAGTGGGGATTTATCAGACCCCCCTCTGCACTAGTAATACAATAATAAGATCTGCCTGACAAATCTTATACAGTAACTGCATCTTTGGCAATGACAATCACAATAGCCATTGTATACAGCTTGTAATCTAATTAGTCTCACAATATGATAAGGTAATGACCTCACTGTCTTCCTATTACATTATACTTCCTTCAAACCCAGCCCAACTGCGGTTCATATTGCGGAGCAATGCAAAACAGGGGTAGTTAGGGACAAATTAGCAGGGCTGACTATTAGATCAATTAGACATTAGATTAAGTACCATACTGCAATAGTATATAATGTTACTGTATTGCTACTATGAACAATAATACTGCTGTATTAAGACTTGTGCCATAAAGTTTTCCTTTATAAAAGTCACCAGGTTAATGCACCCCATAACCAGAAGAAAACAAAATAAATTGGATTTTATTTAAATTAAATATATTCGTATTGTTAAGCTATGTAAAAATAATAAAAATGTAAATAATAGTATTTTGATCCATCTACAGTATGTTAGGAGGAATCACATAGAGAAAAGCATTAAAAACCATTAATATATTAAAGTGATTATTTTTCTCATCACAAGCAAATTGTATAATTTCATGCATGTGGCAATTACATGAACAGATATGGGTATATTCAACCCAGGCAACCCCCAAAAAATGTCCCTAAATGCATTATTAGCACATTCACCTGACAAAAGTGGTCGGCACATAATCTGTTGGTTCCCTGCAGGTTTATAAATATTTTGCCTAGTACTCTAATTTACCTTAAACATTTAATTACTCAAAAAATAATCAGAAGAAAGCGTGTATTTTGTCTATTTTATTAGTAAAAGTGCAAAATTTAAAAAACACTGTAAAATATTAAAAAAATACATCTGCATTTCATACAAAAGCTGTGTACATGTACACAAAATTAATCAATTATTTCACATTGTATTCAATGAATATGTTGAAGCAATCAAATGTCCTATTTTAACTCGTTGTGATGATGCTTTAAAAGAGATGGGGACATTTGGGATAATATTATCCAACTCATATGTAATAAATTACATAAATTAAGAGAACATGGTAATATTTACAAATCGTTTCCATACAATGAAGCCTTAAACGACTTTAAAAGAATGTTTCCAAATACTGAAAAGTTTATCTAAATACTGCAAATGGGAAATTAGAATGAAGTCTCTCAAACATTGGAATAGTTGCAGTAATAAACAGCAGTACTGGCATCTGACAATACGGAGGAAATGAGGCCATTATCTGGAGTGGGCACCATTGATTCTTGCCCATGGTAATGCATTCCTACATCTGACTTGCTCATATAGCTCAGGTATTGCTCAAATTCAGTCCTGTCAACGTCACCCAGCAACTCGCCTTGTTGCATATGCTCTACAGAGCCCATGTGCTGGGTTTCAGGGGGTGGGGATGGTTGCCCAGTGTGTGCCACTTGGTGGTGTCTGGCAGAATTCGGTAAGCACATCTGTCCATAGTACAATGGGGGCGAGGTCTGACATCCCACCATGCTTGGTGTGGGGCTGGTCTGACTGATCTGTTCAGCTTGTGGCAACTGCCTGGCTTGCATACTGGCAAGACTCTGCTGATGAGATGTGTAGGTGCCACTGTAACTGTAGGGCATCATTTGACACTCTTCTTGTGATGCAGAAGTAAAAAAGACAGGATCAGTCTCGACAATGTCCAGAGGAGATGTTTCAGGAGTTGGCAAACTGTAGCTGTCATAGTGGGAAGTCATGGCTGGGTGATGCTCCCTGTAGTGGCTGGTCTGGGGCAGCTGATGATAAGCTTGCTCGGGATAGCCGAGGCTGAAGTTCTCCAGACACATTCTGCCATCACTGCCTATCAGTCCGGTATCTGGCTGCTCAGACATGTGGAGGAAACCGTTATCTGCCCTCTTCATCCTTTTCACTTGCTTCCTTCTCCTGGGTCTGTACTTGTAGTTAGGGTGGTCCTGCATGTGCTGCACCCTCAGCCTCTCGGCTTCTTCCACAAAAGGGCGCTTTTCTGCCAGTGTCAGCGATTTCCAGGATTTCCCTGCAGAAAACAAACACAAGTTAGCATCTAAAGGTGACAGAGTGTCAGTAAGTTAGTAACTACCTAATTATAGGTCACTTGTTCCTCTAAATAGTCATAGCAGGGTTTAGTCAGTCTCCAAATGCTCTTAGTATTACTTAATTATTAATAGTTCCTGTCATACAATTGGGAAATCAGATTTTTGTTCTAAAGACAAGTTGTTTACCATATTTATGTGCAAACTGTGTAGCAGTCTATCACAATCTAACAGGTTATAAAAGTCCCTCTATCTCTGCATCATTTTAGTGCCAACCATGAGATTTTCCTCAAACATATCCAGTCTTGCTATGACATTCCTCAGTATGGGTATAAAACATGACGATGGGTACTTGCCTATATTATTGCTCAGCATCGGTATAAAACATTGCCTATGGGTACTAGCTATAGTATTGCTTATTATGGGTATAAAACATTGCCTATATGGGTACTAGCTATAGTATTGCTCAGTATGGGTATAAAACATTGCCTATGGGTACTAGCTATAGCATTGCTCAGTATGGGTATAAAACATTGCCTATGGGTACTAGCTATAGTATTGCTCAGTATGGGTATAAAACATTGCCTATGGGTACTAGCTATAGTATTGCTCAGTATGGGTATAAAACATTGCCTATGGGTACTAGCTATAGTATTGCTCAGTATGGGTATAAAACATTGCCTATGGGTACTAGCTATAGTATTGCTCAGTATGGGTATAAAACATTGCCTATGGGTACTAGCTATAGTATTGCTCAGTATGGGTATAAAACATTGCCTATGGGTACTAGCTATAGTATTGCTCAGTATGGGTATAAAACATTGCTCGGTAAGGGTACCCCTAGACATTATATAGTACAATGTTTCCTTGGTACAATATAGAATGTGCCCTCTATACAAATAGGCGTGCTGAGCTTACCTAGCATTTTGCTGAGTTCCGCGTTGTGGAGGTCCGGATTCTGTTGGGCCAGTCTCTTGCGCTCATCTTTTGCCCATACCATGAAAGCATTCATAGGGCGGCGGATCCGAGTCTCTGCTTTGCCCCTGCTGCCATGGTTGACAGATCCCGATTCACTTTTGAGTTTTCCCTCTGTGAGAGAGCTCAGAGGCTCAGCCCATTGGCACTGACCAAGTCCTGGCATCATGATCTGCGTTGTGCACTTGGCTTGGATCTGATCGTCACTGGCGTATCCACCGTCAGGGCTGCTCATTGCTGGAGTGTTGTCTAAGTCCCTGGTGGGTGAGAGAGAACAGCTCTGCTATACTGAGAGAGCAGACACGCAGGCTTCTATAACCAAAGCTACAGCCAATCAGCGCCCGTGGGAGGGGACAATATTCCTAAGGTGTGAGCGCAGTGCGCGAAAAGCCCTCCCACTGCTATTCCAGAACGCTTGTGTTTGTCACGCCCCTTGATCTAACCACGCCCCCTGCTAGTGGCACCTGTGTTCTCCTGGCTGTACAGTGTACACCGTCTAGAAGAGCACAGAAAGGAAATTATAGCTGGGGTGGGCATGCTGAGCATCGTAAGAAAGGCATCTGAATTCTGCACAGCTGTGCTCTTCCTTTTCCCGTTTTGCAAATAATATGATAATAAAACACTTGTTTTTACTTTCCTAACCTCTCCCGGGCATCCCGACTGTCAAACAAGCTGGCTAGAAAACACAATCAGATTACATTTGTTTGCTTTTTTTACTTCACTCATTGTATTCAATTAAATGGAATTTATCTGGGATGTAAATCTCCATGGGAAGTTGAATCTTTTTTGTTACTGTAACTGTAAACGTCTGTACAAAATTAATAGTGTATAGTATATATATATACACATACATATATACATACACACACATATACGCACATATATTTATATATATACACACACCACACACATATATACACACACATACGCACACATACATACACACACAAATTGCACACATACATTTATTTATACCCACACACATTCACACGCATAAATACATTTATACTCACACACACATACATACAAATATACACACACACATATATACACACATACATATACACGCACACATACAGACACACACACTCATACATACACACACTGACACAAACATACACACACATACATACACCCTCCCATATACATACACACACACACTCACACATACACACACTCACATATTCATACATACACTCACACATACATACACACACTCACACATACATAAATTCACATATTCATACATACACACACACACTCACACATACACACACTCACACATACATACATACACTCACACATACACACACTCACATATTCATACATACACTCACACATACATACACACACTCACACATACATAAATTCACATATTCATACATACACACACACACTCACACATACACACACTCACACATACATACATACACTCACACATACATACATACACACACTCACACATACATACATACACTCACACATACATACATACATACACTCACACATACATACATACACTCACACATACATACATACATACACTCACACATACATACACACACTCACACATACATACATACACTCACACATACATACATACACTCACACATACATACATACATACACTCACACATACATACATACACTCACACATACATACATACATAGATACACACACACAATCATACTTTTTACTGACGTGCATTCAACATCAATTACAGCATCCCCGGTGCATTGTATAAAATTATAGGCCCCTTTAATGGATAGATAGATAGATAGATAGATAGATAGATAGATAGATAGATAGATAGATAGATAGATAGATAGATAGGTATACATGTAGAAAAGATATAGATAAAAGGAATTCTAATTGTACTCTGTTCACACTTCATCCAATTAGGTCAGAATTATTGCTCTCTATGGAATAAATCAGATTTGTACTGAATATTATGCGAAATTAATTTCTTATATAAAAGTGCGAAACATTTATAAGGGCCTATTTAATTTTGTTTACCTACATACAATTCTAGCTTCGATTCCAATGGTTTTAATACACATTATACAGAGTGAACAAATTGATACAACTCAAGTTAAATGTAGCTTTCAGTGCTGTCACGTGAATTGTTAAAATGTGTGAGCTCTACATGATTTTAAAATAAATTTGAAGTGCCCCTAAATGCTTAATATTTTAATATTATTTTTAGACATTACTGCTTTTACTATTTATATAGAAATAAATACATGTTGATTGGTTCATGGTTAATTTTCATATATAGAGTTTACCTACTTTTATCATTTGTTCTTCAGCAATTTAATCTTGCAAAATTACAATGTTCACTATAAATGAACCCACAATTTTATAATCTGTTAAACCAGTAGCAAACAGGATATAAACTTAATCTGCCAAATTTATTTTGCACAACGAAACACTACATTGATTTGGTGTTATATCAAGTAATGTTTTGGAAAACATATATCAGATAGCAAATCGCCTTATTAATTCGTTTTTTATTTGTGTGTGTATATATATTAATTAATACTCAATATACTTAAAGGAAAATATCTCCTTAAATATACATTTGTTCGAAATTCTGTAATTCTTGTAATCCTTAAGTTTGTATTTTAATATCACAAGCCAGTATATTAAACCTTATATCAGTTTAGTATATTAGAAATATTTAGATAGATAGCTAGATAAATAGATAGGATAGATAAATAGAAAGATAGAAAGAATAGTGAATTATGATATTTGTGATATTAAAAGCAGCACATATAACTTTGCTTACATACTGACAGTGGTGTACTATCAATTTATTGCTCATGTTTGTGTGTCAGTGTACAGGCCATTGTTTTAGGATCAAAGTCAGAGGTGTATTAAATCTTAACCCGGAAAGTGCTGTCTGCAGGGCTAGTGAATTTGATGTCTACTGGTCACTTTGATAGGCTGGCTATCCCTGTGCTTACAGATTACACTTTATCTAGTTACAGATATTTTGCTATGTAAATTTAGTTTCAAAGCTCAGTTAATTAACTAACTAAACATGATTTAAATACAAAGTCAGTGGTTCTCAAATGTATTTTGTTCTGGGACACTTATTTTATATAGAGTTGACATTCCTTAAATAATATATTATGGTCATATAGAAAATGAAAATATAAAATAATTCAGATATGTTTATAGGGAATTACAGATAATTTTAACAATACATTAATATAATACACTATAAATGGCTCAGAGGATATATATTTAGCTCACACCTGACAAGGGTTAAACGAAACTCTCATATGTCTATTGCATTTAAATAGTTAAAGCTCATACTTACCTAACAGGGGAGGTTTAGTCATGACCACGAAATTAATAGTTAAATCTCAGATTCTTCAGTTAATACACAGTTTTTTTACATTTTAAAAAATAAACTAATAATAATAAATGATGTTTCTTTGATGGTGACCATAGGTTCCACATGCTTTGAAACTTAGTTTAAAGATTACGTGCTAAATAAAAAAATATATAAATTGTATATTAAATTCTTCTTCCCAAATTAAATCCACAACAAAAGCGAAAGTTATCAGAAATTATATTTAATAAAAACTGAAGTATGTTTGTAATATCATCCTAAACAATTTTACGTTAAATCCGTTATTTTAAAGCATATTCATTAAAGTTTTGCAAATATTTTCAGTTAATAAGAAATGTCATATGACTCAGTATAATGTGTTTATTCATGCTTAAGCTGCTACACTAAGATAAGATCATAGCAAGTGTGTGCTGCTATTATTATAGATAATTGTCACCATAAGACCCCAGACAATGTGGTACTATGATATCTACTTGTTATATATTGCTGAATGTGTTGCTATTTCAGTCCCCCCATAAAGAAATCACTGCCCTTTAACGTTATCAGGGTCAGCCACAAATGCCACAAGAGAAGTTGCTGGCATCCGTTGGGTTTCCTGTCAGGTCAGACTGCTTATTCTCAGTAGGAACAGCAAGAGAACTCTAGCAAGCTGGCTGTATACTGCACTTTGTATTTAACTCATTGTCTGCCATAACTGTAACCATAATACAACACAATAACAGTTTAAAGGTTTACATGAAGTATTGCTGCGTTTTGTTTCCCAAAAAAAAACAAAAAAAACAGGCATAAATATTAGGTCTCGGAAATAATAAATAAATACATAAAAACAACAACAACCCTGAATTCAAGATATGACTAACTTTTGTATTTGACATATCGCATATATTTTCTTAATATTTCTGTAGAACTCCATATTTTAAATTTGATTACAATTACAATTTCTTCATTTTAAACTACCAATATTTTGACGGTTTATAATTTTATACTTAGGGTTTAATTGCAATCAACTTTTATAACCTTATAGTGTTTGCTGTGTGAACCAACAGTAATAAAATGGATTACACTTTTTATTATTATTATAATTGAAATTATTCAAAATCTTTTGAGTGTATTTGACATGGGTGGTTTCTATATAAATAAATGGATTATGTCTACACAAGTGTCAGTTTCAGTTTACAGGTTTTGTTGGGTCAACGTCTATATTCTTTTTATCCATTGAACCACTAGGGGCGGTATAGAACGCCTGCAAATGTTCATCTTAACACTGAAATTATTGCACTGATTGAATAATACGTACATATCTTATGCTGGACACTAAATTGAATATACATAATATCGAAACCCTTTCCATACAGTCAAAAACCTTGGTTTAACTAGAACTAAATATTAGTATAAAGTTAATAAGAAAATAAAAACTGTTTTGTTAAATATTTGAATAATGATAGTATATGATAATGCTTCATTTAGTATTTTAGTGCACAATATATCAAACTGCTTTTATTTTATTTTTTTGTTTTCCACTTTTTCCACTACAAAACCTATAATATACTTCTAATCGTATTATTCATATAGCTGAAGAAAATCAAAGTATCTATTCAATATTAAAACTATCTATATGTGTTTATTAACCATTGCTTAGAAGCTGTTTTCAATAATGTTCTATTGATTGCTCTCAGGCAGTTACTGATAAACCGATATAGACGATCTCTACATTTTTTTCCTCGATACCATATTTTTAACAGCCCCAAAAAACTGGTGATAGTTTATTTGTATAATTTATAAATGAATATTAATACACTGTTTAAACAAACTTTTATGTATTATATCTAATAGTTAAATATGCACTACAATTGGGAACAATAATGGAAAGAAAAGTGTTATGTCATAATGGTTACCAATAATTAACTACTACAAAGACTATACTTAATAAGTAACTATTACAATGACTGTACTTCATGTCAAGGGGATCCTGAATACCATACACATATAAACAAAGTAACTGACATGCCATATTCATATGATTTATGCTGTTATAGCCTTGGGGCTGCACCGTTTATCTACTGGTTCCATCCAGCAATGCTAGCACAAGGTTTATGGCAGCACCTGTAGACCATTACCTACTAGAGGTGTCAGCCTTATCTGCACTCATGTGTGAACAGATACCAGATAGGATACACCCCATAAACCCTCAACCTCTTAAATAAATGCTTTAGGTTGTGTCAGGTCATCTTCCAAGGTTCTGTGATCTGAATATATTAGTGATGCCTAATCAATGTGTTATTAAACGCATTTCCATATCTAGCTCATACGTTATGTTATGTTCCCTGAAGAGTGATAATGGTGCCTTATTTAGACTTGTTATTATGTTATATATAATCAAGTTAGTTTCATACAAGGTACATTATACCACTAGAGTGAAAATACGGTTTATCTAGGATTTTGTCCATAATGATAACATATACTGCTGAGATTACCCTCATAAATGTATCTGCTAATGTTACTATGCGATACGTATGTATGGTGGGGTTTTACTATAGCCCCAAAATGTATTTTTCTTAAACTTTTATTATTATTATTATTGTTATAATTATTATTATTATTATTAATAATAATAAAAATAATAAAAAAAAAAACATTATTATTATTATTATTAGTATTGTTATTATTTTCGCTATCAAAACAACATAAAATATTAATCCCATATATATATACTTACTGTATATCTCAGGTTTCGATCTAAATTAAAAAATATATTTAAAAAATACTACATACAAGAGTTTAGAATATTCAAATTCTAGACAAACTGTTTATTGTAAATTTGGAACTAACACATGGGTATATTATTACACAGATTAAAATGTATTTCTTAGCACTTTTCATTACATACAGAATGACAATCAGATATTCTTTAAATGACATAAAGCTTTAGAGAAAACCTTCAACTAAAACCGACCAACATCTTGATATATAGAAGATTTATGTATTTGGTCTTGTTTTACTTAGATTCAGCAAGTGGGAGCACCATGGATTGTCCCAGCACATAGATGAGATATCATATAGAACTTTTGTGTGTGCATAAGCTCTTTTCGTGAAGATTATATAAATCTAGTGTCTTGTAAATGATCATACATTACATATAATTTATTAAATGAAAAATGAACACAACCTGCACATAAATGATATTATCAGGGGCATAACTATATCTCAGTGGTGTCCTGGGGAAGGGTGCGACTAGACCCCCATTTCATTAGTGCCCTTTTTGGCTGTTTGCAATCAGCAAAAGCTGAGCCAGCAGCCACATAAGCGCAAGAGGAGGTGCTTCACTGTGACTGTGAATCAACCTTCCCTTTTGGTTAGTTTGCACCAGAGGAATTCTTTAAAGGGACACTGAACACAAATGTTTTCTTTTGTGATTCAGATAGAGCATGCAATTTTAAGCAACTTTCTAATTTACTCCTATTATCAAATGTTCTTCATTCTCTTGGTATTTTTATTTGAAAAGCAAGAATGTAAGTTTAGATGCTGACCTGTGTTGTTCTTGCTGATTGGTGAATAAATTCATCCACCAATAAACAAGTGCTGTCCAGGCTCCTGGACTTTCTTTTTCAAATAAAGATAGCAAGAGAACGAAGAAAAATTGATAATAGGAGTAAATTAGAAAGTTGCTTAAAATTGCATTCTCTATCTGAATAACTAAAGAAAAAATTTGGGTTCAGTATCCCTTTAAACTTTTGGGCCAGGAGTTTTCCCCATAGTGACTCCATGTAGTTACACAACTAGTGACTGCAGAGCCAGATGGCCCCACTAGATGATTGAGACCTCTGAGACCCCTGTATATATACCCTGGATAAAATACAAATAGGAATATAAGTAAATTGAAACTAATATACTATACATTTATTCAGATCCATTGAAAACACTTGAAAGCCACTAAAGTCCCTTGTTTTTGATAATCAGGCCCCTTTAAAGAGACCAGAGGGACTGTATAGTGAGGATGTTCATATCTCTAAACAATAGCTCAATGGTTTGTCAGGTTCTAATAATAACTAAAGGCCAATAAAAAAAATATATATATATATATATATATATATATATTTTATATATATATATACACACTCTTTATTTTGTACTTATATGTACAAATTATTATATGGCTTTCCACATTCAGTGCACTTAAGTTATATATGTATGCTGTGCATATTTAATACGATTTATTCCTGTGTAATTTACATACAAATTTTATGTTCCTGATAAAAATTATTTTTGGTGAACAATTTCGTTACAATTTTTGAGTGACTGGTTAAAATATTTGTTTTGTATGATTTTTAAATTACAAATTTAATTGTGCATTTTTGTAATTTATGAATCTCCTTCCCATATGAAAAAACAGTATTCGCCCCTTTGTGAGGCACCCTGTTTTTAGGGTAAAAAGTGGCTTTATTTCATTCCACTAGGAATAGAAGAGCTGGCGAGAAATTTTAAATAATCTCACCAGCCCAGAGACATTTTGAAAATCTGCCCCAAAGTTATTTAAAAAGTCAATTTACCCAACTTTGTGCTGTAAGTTAAAACCAAGTAAATATCTTCTGTCCCTCAGATCGCTCGCTGAAGTCAGTTTCACGTTTTTTAAACTCACCAAAATATATTTTAAATAAAATGCTAAAAAAAAAAGTCTTTTTTTTTAATAGCCTTTGAAATTATTTTCTTGCCCCCCCCCCCATTTTCTCATTTAATACACAAAAGGCTATATTGAATGTTAACTAAGGCTAACTGTAATTATTAATATGTTTATTTCAGGGGGGGGGGGTATTTAATTATAATTTATGCATAATAGTAAATTAATATGTTCAGCCTTTAATAATATGTAATTTGTTATTCTATTAATATAATTTAATCCCAGTGCAATGATATAGAATTATAAATGAATATATTCCATATATCAGCCTGTATTTATTATGTTTTAAGACTTCCAGTTCAATTCATGCTATTTAATCTGTTTGCGTTTGTTTAATTGTCCATCTTCTTAGCTCTCTCTCTGCCCTGGGTGCAGGCTTGTTGTCTTACTTAGAAGGAGACATATTAGAGATCAGATGCTAATTCTCGTAGCACACAACTCTCCATACTGACACTACATGATAGTAAAGTTAAAAAAAAACTTCCCTTTTGTTTTTTTAGAAGACTACATTAGTTAACAGAAGACCATAATTGGCTATTGACTAACTTAGTCCTTTATATATACACTATATGTGGACACCCCTACTAATTATTGAATTCAGGTGTTTCAGTCACATCCATTGTTACAGGTGCATAAAATTAATAGCCATAACATTTCCTTAGACAAATATTGGTTGTACAATTGGTGTTACTGAAGAGCACAGTGATTTTAAACATGGCCCTTTCATACAATTTCATTTTTCTCACTGGTCAGTTTGTGAAATGTCTGCCCCAGTAATCCGTCAGTGTTATTACTGTAAAGTTGAAGCATCTTTGAGCAAAAATAGCCCAGCCATGAAGTGGTAAACCACTCAAACTCACACAGCGGCGTAAAAATCAGCTATCATCTGTTGCATCACTTACTACAGAGATAAACTGCACCCATAAGCAACATCAGTTCAAGAAAAATGTATTGGGACTTTCATGAAATGGGTTTCAGTGACAGAGCAGCTGAACACAAATCTCACGTCAAAATTTGCAATGCCAAGCAACAGGTGTAGTGGTGTATAAGGTGCGCTGCCACTGGGCTCTGGCGCAGTGGAGTCAGTGATGAATCACGGTTTACTATCTGCCAATTTGATGTAAAAATCTGAGTGTGGCAGATGGCAAGAGAACTCTACCTATAGGAATACATTATGCCTTCTTTAGAGTTTGAGGGAGGATTATAATAGTCTGTTTTTTCAGGGTTTGCAGCAGTGAAAGGTCATTGTAATCTTATAGGATATAACAACATTTTAGACAATTGGGTGCTTCCAACTTTATGGCAACAATTTGGGGAAGGACTTTCATGTTCCAGCATGACTGTGCCCCCGTGCATAATGCAAGGTCCATGAAGACATGGTTTGACGAGTTTGGTGTGGAGAAACTCCAATGGCCTGCAGAGTGATCTGATCTCAACTCCACTGAACATCTTTAGGATTGACTCGAACGTCATGGACCAGTCAAAATTTCAAGCCCTGTTATATATAGTTTACAATATCCTACTGTCACTGTATTTTGAAAATCGCTATAAAAGGTAGAGTTTACCCAAACATTTAATTTGTTCCCAATGATCCATTTTACCTGTTGGAGTGTATTAAATTGTTTAGCTCTGTTTGAAATAGCTGATTAAGCCTGTGGTATTCCTACCTACACTGCAAGATTTATACTGAAGTCTAGGCTATTGATAATCCTATGTAAACACAGCCAGCAGAAGAAATTACACTCCCAGTGGGGTACAGAATAGTTAAGTAATAAAATTTTAGCTTTCCATTGTTCTCTCTAAGTATTGGGCTTTGGTTTACAGACAAATATAAGATAAGAAAGCATGTTTGTGTACACAAAGTGATACAATTAATAGATCTGACTTTACCAGCAAGCTCAACCCATTGTAATAGCTTGTGGTTTCAAAGCACAAAACCAGCTATTTGATATACACAAATCAACCTGAAAATTATTTTTTTTTCATACATTTTATACTCTGCAGCTGGTATAACAAGTCATTAGAAATGAATTAAGGAAAACACACTTTATAGTATACTGTCTCTTTAAATAGAAAGTGAAATGTAAAAAAAAAAAAACCTGGAAGCTATTGATGTTTACGTTTAAATAACCATTCCTTGCTCATCTGCATGTGTAGTTCCAGTTACTCAAAATAACAGGTACCTCAGCAGGGCAGGATGGGCCCTAACCTGTCTCACAGTTACAGCAAGGCAGTGAGAAGCAGATGAAGGTTGATCCTGCATCATGCATAAATAATAGTGCTAGTGACTGGGAGGGACTAAGGCAACAGGCCCCAGGCCATTACTAGTCCCGCCCCATGGGGCAAATGCCCTGTATGCCCTATGTTTAGTCTGGGCCAATATACATATATGCACCTGCAATTTCATCATACAGTGCACAATACCTGTGATTTCTTGCTTCAATTACTAGTCTAAGGCTAAGATTCCCATAGTGAAACACTGTGCACTGATGTTTAAAGGGATAGTCAACACCAAACATGTCATAGTTTAAAAAGATAGATAATCCCTCTATTTACCATTTCCCAGTTTTGCATAACCAACACTGTTATATTTATATACTTTTTACCTCTGATTACTTTGTAGCTAAGCTTCTGCAGACTGCCTCCTTATCTCAGATCTTTTGATAGAATTACATTTCAGGCAACTGGTGCTGACTCTTAAATAACTCAACTGGAGTGTTGGCACACATGAACAAACAGTACATGTTATTAGCTATTCAAAGCCAGACTGTGAGATAAAAGGTGAATTGCAGAATATTAGAAATTAGCCTATGAGCCTACATAGGTTTAGCCTTTAACAAAAAATACCAAGAGAAAAAAGCAAATTTGATGATAAAAGTAAATTGGAAAGTTGTTTAAAATTACATGCCCTATCTGAATAATGAAAGTTTAATTTGGACTTTACTGTCCCTTTAAGTCATAATCTCATGTAGGCAGGATTCACACCAGGACACAGAAATAAAACAGGACAAAGTCATCTAAGCGTTACGTTCCTTTGGTGTATTAATGGGCTTCTGGTGTACGGCAGGTAGGACATGTATTTTGAATTATTCATTATAATTTAAACATTTGAATGCCAGAGAATGGTGCAACAAACTTCCAGATACCAGGGCTCATATGCATTAATGTAATCTTAAATGGACAGTCTAGTCAAAATTAAACTTTCATGATTAAGATAGAGCATGTAATTTTTAACAACTTTCCAATTTACTTTTTATCATCAAATTTGTTTTGTTCTCTCGGTATTCTTAGTTGAAAGCTAAACCTAGGTAGATTCATGCTTTTTTCTAAGCCCTTGAAAGTCACCTCTTTTCTGAATGCATTTGACAGTTTTTTACAGCTAGAGGGCGTAGGTTCATATGTGTCATATAGATAACATTGTGCTCATTCCCTAAGAGGGCACTAATTGGCTAAAATGCAAGTCTTTTAAAATAACTAAAATAAGAGGGCAGTCTGCAGAAGCTTAAATACAGGGTAATCACAGAGGTAAAATGTATAATAATATAACCGTGTTGGTTATGCAAAACTGGTAAATTGGGTAATAAAGGGATTGTCTATCTGTTTAAAGAATAACAATTCTGGTGTGGACTGTCCCTTTAAAGGGATATGGAAGCCAACATTAAAGTTTTATGTTTCAGATAGGCAGTGCTATTAATGCAATTAAAAAAATACTTTTCAATTAACTTTGTTGTTAGCAAATTTACCTCTGTTTTCATGGTAACCCATAGTACATTTTCCATGACCTACCTCAGTATCTTTTATAGCAGTTAAAAGTTCATTGGTTAGTTGTAAAAGTTGGTAAAAAGCAGGTTCGTCTTAGCCAGTATTGGCAGCGATTATATAAAGCTGTAAAGCTGCAGAGGATGGGTGAGAGAAAGGACAAGGGAAATCCTTTAAGGCATATATAATATTCAAAACGGCTCTTTTTGTGAGACATCCAGGTATCCGTAGACATCAGTGCATTGACGCCGTGGGAGTTCACTGAACTCAGCTTTGGAGTGGCACTTTCTAAATGGCTAAAGACGAACCTGCTTTTTACCAACTTTTACAACTAACTAACAAACTTTTAACTGCTATAAAAGACTGCTCCTCTGTTTTTAACAAAAACAGACTTTGCTTGCATACTTATGCTACACTGTTATTTTATTTCTATGCCCAGATACTAATGAGCTTGTGTTTGATGTCTTTTTGTGACTACTAGTTATTATCATTATTGTTTTATTGTTTTTATTATCTTACTGTGCACAGTATATTGTGATTATGTTTATTACTATTGAATATTTTTATTAACAAATATACTTTTTTTTTTTTTTTTTTTTTTTTAAATTTTTTATTGAGGTTGTGGTAAAAGCAATACAACTTATGCATGATGATAAACAAAAAGAAATAACACAGATATAGTAAATTACAACAAGACGGTTTCCATGTAGAAAAGCAAGATTCACATTGAAAAGAATACTGAACTGAAGATTGGAACCTCATTTTCACTAATACACATACAGTAGGTACTTTATATGGTCTCATAAGTAGAGTAGATTAACAAGTTGTGTTTCAAGTAATATCAACCATTTCGATGAAATAATGTGGTATGATGTGTAAATGTGGTACCATATTTAAGATGCGGTATGTGCAAGATAAACCGCGTGGTGAAATCTCCCATATAGGGAGGTATATTATAGAGAGATGATGGTGATGGTGGGGGGTGATGGGGGGGGGGAGGTGGGAATTTAAATGTAAGAAGAGGACTTATATCGAAAGAGATGTACACAATAATAGCCATATATACAATAGTCATGATGGGGCCACTATATTGAAGGAACCAATGTGATAGAGTGTTGCATCTTAGCAAAGAGTATACTATTTCGTAATAAAGCAGGACTACATGTCTGTATGGAGGACTGGTTGGGCAAAAATGGAAGCTGTATTCCACAGACTAAAACTTAGGAAGTCACTATGGCACCAATAGGAAGGGCCTAATAGTACTTGTAATGATTATAGAGGTGAAACATTGTGCAACTAGATATAAATGCAGGTCCAGCCCGCGCTAGAAGGTGGTACTACCTGAGGTAACTGGGATCAGAGCATAGCAAAGGCTTTAGTGAACAGTATAATTAAGGCACTCCTAGATATATACTCTAGGATAAGTAATCTGGAAATCATCTGAGCTTGACAGGATCATACATCAATTGGAGATATAATGCAAGAAACAAAACTGCAATCTTAGTACACCAAAGAGATCTGGAACATTGCTTATGTGCTACAAGTGATATGATATTGAAAAGTTATATCCAGAACAATACTGTGAGACTATCTGCTTGGAGAATATAACATCCCGCCGCCTCGGCCGCTGGCGGCAAGAAGTCACGCATACATATTGCACCCAAGCACAATAGGTATATATACGGTGTGAGAGCTTGTACATTTGGGAGACTATACAGTGAGATATTGGAATTCTATTGATCACATAAGGAGTGCAAACAATAAGAAGCCTATAGATATGATATAACACAGTATAAAATAATTTTTATCATCCCATAAAACAATCTAGTTTGCATATATAGGACCTAGTTGAACGAATCAGCAGGAAACTTTGAAGGGTAAGATGCCTATTCAGGCTGCAATCAGAAGGTGTGACCTTAGCATATTAATTTGAGTAGTCCCAGTTTCTGTAATAATAGAGTTCTGCTTATGAGGAGAATAGAAAGATGCAAACTTATAGTAACTTGTGTTCATCTTAGAAGCAATAATGGCTGAGCAAAGTGAGCTTCTGAAAGGGAGCAAATATGATATAGCATAAACCAAAAGTGACACAACCCACTATACATCTGATAAGTATGATCAGGGCCAAACAGTAACAAGGGGTTAAACAGGTTTAAACATGTAATTATTCAGTGTAACATTAAAAAACATGGATGTCCAAGTTATTAACAGAGTCTCTCCCAGGCCAGCATACAAACCAGGATAGATAGGCTAGTACATCAGGAGGTGACAGAGACAGTATTAAATTCAAATTTTTACCCCACACCATACCGCAAGCCAGGACAATCTCTACGGGCAGGCTGATCCAGCAGTGTCAAGTTGGCTGACAGGAGAGCAGGACCACGTGTGTGACTAGGCAGTAGAGCTGTGGCTAGGTAACAGAGCGCGGCTAGGAGAAAGACCACTTTGCTACCGCTGGTATGCTGGCATCCCCAAATAGGCTCCCACGAGGTGCTTGCGTCTCAAGTCACGGTGCTAGTTGGAGAGGATAGGGAGACAAACCCCCAGGGTCCCACTGCAGTTTCGGCAAATGAGCGTGGCGGGAGTAGTAGTAGGGATGACAAGCTATAAGCCAGCAATAGCCGAGCGTGGGGCAACTCCAATAGCGATGTCCCTTGTGCAGGTAAGATAGACTTAGTGGGCTCTCCTTTCTGGTGTGCTGCGCTAGCCAGTCAAGCAGGCTCAAACGCCTACCAGGCAAAAGCAAAATGTCACCTTGTGATGGAGTCAGAGGTTGTTGTTCTGAGGTGTGGAGGGAAGCATATGGAGCAACACGGGCTGTATCTAGAATTGTGCAGCTTAGTTTCTGGGACCCGCTATTATGTCCGTGAGCCAGGCCTAAATTGGGAGCTGCAGGAGGGGTTGTACTGGTGCGAGGGAAGATGTCCGCAGCTGCGGTAATGCTTACTGCCCCACTGCACCGGGGCCCCGTAGCGTCACCCCCATCTCGTACACTGAAGGTAGGCTCAGCAAGGTTACGCTGCCGAGATCGACATCCGCCATCTTTTTGAGGAGCAGCGTACAGTTTGTCAGCTAGACTGGCGTGGTGGTCTTCAATCAGGGACCTCAACTCCTCCAAAAAGTAATACGGAGTCATCATAGTGCAGGATAGGTCGGGACCCTTGATAGATAGGAGGTGGACAGCTGCCTGAGAGTGGAGTAGATAGCTAGGGGTCTGCAAGATGGCGGCTCCCTCTCCCAGCCTTATAATTAATAGCTGTGGTGGCAGGCCGGTGCAGTCTCTCCAGACCCCTAAAGGTTCCTAGGGATACGTTGTCAGTTCTTAGGTCTATTCATATAGGTTCTGGGATTAAAAAGATAATTTTAAAATGTTGAAAGACCTCTAAATTAAGATCTTGGGCCCAGGAGCTGCACCAGAACACGTCCTATCAGCTCTGCAGTTGGCTCCGCCCCAACAAATATACTTTTTATATATTAGTTTATTATACAATTAATTCATTTAACCTATATAGGGTCTTTACAAAAGTCATTTTTATACACATTAAGCTCCTTATAGGCAGCACAGCTGTAATCAATTAGCAATCTGCAGGTACTGCAGACATTGTAATTATCCTTGTATCGTCACTTCTAAGGTTTGTGGGGAAACCTTTCTTTCTACAGCAGCTTTGTGTATCAAATCTCAGCGCTTGGGTGTCTTTTCCATTTCATTTTATACTGTATATACCGCAATCAGGCCTATACTGTTTCTCATTCATTCTATGCATTAAAATATTAGCTCTGAACCACATGTATTTTGATTCTTGCTAGAATTGTCCATTTTTTACATGTCCCACATTGGAGTCAATACCAGTATATTAAAAGTAGAGTAAAACATACAGCTCCAGCTTCCTGACCAGTTAGACAAAGGGAAGATGACTATTCTTTAAAGATATTTACAAATTTTTAAACCTTTAGATCTTATATTTTTCAAAAACATTTTGAAATATTTCAAACATGCTTCTTTAAGGTCACTATTGATCTTTATGTAATATGTAATTAATATTTCACAATTTTCATTATAGGTTAAATGAATATGTCGACTATAAATCTGTTTGGAACACATTTTATATCACTGTCAGATGAACGGGTGTAATGGTACTACATGAAGAGATGTTTGTCTCAGTATCTCCTCTTTCTCATCTCTCCTGCAAATACAATGAAATTTGTCTACATATCTGATGTGATTGATAGTCTGGCTGCATCTTATCTTCTAAGGGGTCTATTCTACAAAAGCTAAATGTCCAGTCAATTTTTTTTGCTGGAAACATTTCACTTTGGTCTAATTTGAGTTTAAATCAAAATATCCTTTAAAAAAAACAAAAAAAAACACTTTAAGATATTAAAGGGACATGAGTATGCTAAGTACAACTGCAGTAACATAGTTACTACTCATCATACTATTGTTTTTCCTCCTGTGCCTTCAAAGTCATTCTCTTATTTTAACACTTTACAATTATAAGTTAGTTAGCATCTTCACACTGGGCGCCGCCATTTTGGAGCTTATATTTGTTATGTAAATTTAAACCGTGCAAAAAACTGCAAAAATTTTATGCTTCCGCTCTTTATTATGTGAGTTAACCTGAAGTGAAAGGTACAGCTGTCAAAAAGCTGTTAACATCACAGATCTGGGAAAGTGCACTGCTCCTGTCACAGGATGCAGCAATATGCCCGCTACAAGATGGCAGTGCACAGTATAAAATGCAGAGCTTTACCAGCCCGATTCTGTAATGAGTTAAAGTAACAAAATGGATTTAGGAGAGCTGCTGGTACAGGAAGGAAAACCATACAATGGTGAGTGAGTAGCAACCATGCAACTATAGTTGTATGGTACAACTATAGTTGCATGGTTGCTACTCACTCACCATTGTATAAACAACTTGTACCTAGTCTCTTTAAGCTGACTTAACCAGAGTTTTAAAACAGCCACATTTGACAACCTTTTTAAGTGAGCCCTTCCATCTGATTGATTTTAACTGACTTTGCATCAAGTATCTGCAGGTTTAGTTTATAACCAATGCCACTGGTAACCAAATAGTTCATTTTTAATGAAGTAAACTGTTGAACAGTGTCATTTGGTATAAATTAAACGTGAAATAACATTTTTAATTTTATATTTTTTTGGTTTCAAGATGAATTTTCATTAATGTGCTTGCTATCTGCTTACTTGCTAGGTTTTTGACTTAAAAACCTCATTACAGAAAGTCTCAAGTGAAAAATGTCTAGAAACAGATATTTGCATCTAGTTATTTTACACCAAAGTTAAAGGGACATAAAACAAGTTGGGATAGAGACAAAATATAATAATATGTACTTTAATTACTTTACCTGCAGATTTATACTGCAGTGCCTCGCCATTAACCCTTTCTTTTTAGTTTCTGAATTGTACAGCTCTAACTCCCCCACACACATTTCCTTCTATGGCTGTAGCTAAAGGCACCTTTGTTTTGGTAAAATGAAGAAGTAAATAGGGATTATCTGTTGGAGCATGCCTAGATGCTGTGAACTCAGTTGAAATACAATGTCTGTGTCTAAACACTGATAAGGGGGGTGGAGTTAGCTGCTCCAGACAGCACAGCTTTGTAACTAATTTTCCTTATTTTTAAAAATTATTTTAAAATACTTGCCAGCAATTTGGAAAAAAAAAATGTATGCAAACTATTTTTACTTAATTAGCCCTTTTAGGATATGCACAGATCTCAATCAGCAGGTGCAGTGTATGCAACTTGAATACCAGACTTGAGCTTTAAATGGGCTAGACGTCATTTAACAAGTCAACTATTTTTATTTAATATCCACATTTTACATGTAGGATATTCCAGATAGTGGTAAAGGGTGACTTTGCAACTGACTTCCATTTACCGAATAAAAAGCTTGTGCGCCCCTTTACGTTATTTTTTTTTCTGCTCTGTTTTCTATAAAGATATACTCTTACCTAAAGCACATCAAATAATGTCATGGACAATAAATCTTCAGAAATAAAATCTGGACTAAAGTCTTGCTGACAAACCTATAAACCTCTTTTAAAATTTAGATAGTTATTCCAAATAAAATCAAGTGTTCCTGGTTGTATGTACCACAAATCCCCATATATTGGGGCACTTAACACAACTATAGATGTTTATTGCAAGAACACCTACTAATGAATAAAATTAGGAAAATAGGAATTTAAATTTGTTTTAATAAATGGTAGAATATGATATCCCCTCCACTAATACCATCTTTCACCATTAATATATACAGCTTTAGGCCAAGTCTAGAACCACATTGGTCTTATTTATTATAAAGCACCTTGTAACATCTGCTCTTGGAGTAAGTATATTGATTAATTAAAGTACATTGCAAAGCATTTTTTAATTATTTATATTAAAAAATAACATTTACGCTGATTTTTAAACGTAAAATAACTGAAATAATCAGTTAAATAGAGTACTTCCTTCTAATTGGCTGATAAGGACATCTCCCAAAGTGCCATTGGTGGAACAGTGCAGACCTCTGTAAGTCTGCCAAAGAAATAGATTTTTTTTAGCACAAGAAAATGCATTTAAAAAGAAAGCATAGCTCACATTATGTAGTGTCCCTTTAAAGTGATGTTAAGAATGATTCACCCAAACTTCTTCAGTTAGAAAAAGATGTAACAAACTCCAAATACACTTGAACCCCCCCCCCCCCCACACACACACACACACACAAAAAACAATAACCTTGTACCTCACCTATGAAGATTTTTTTAGGTGATCTTCTCATTCAGCTAATTACCCAACATGGCACAAAAAATTAATAATGATGATAATATTTAATTGTGAGACGTTCTTCTGTTTTAGGTCGTATTACAGCTGTATTACAGCAGTAGAAAGTATGTAGACAGCCAGTCTAATATAGTTACCATTATGAAGCAGAGTTTACTTTTATTCTTGGTATCTTGATGCTGCAGCCAATTGATAAGTAACACTATTTAATTACATCTATCAAATCTTTTTCTTGTAGTGTTTACGTTTATGATTTGGCTTGCTATCCTTGTATTGTATTCAAATTCTGTTTAACACAGTCTGTTCTGCTAAGCACTGTCTACGTGATTGGCTCTAAATAAATAAAAATGTAATTGGAAAGCAAACGTATTGTGGTTACTGCCATGCCTGCCCCAATCTAGATTATCTGCGAAAAAAATAACTAACTTGACTTGAAGGAATAAACAACAAATGATAGCTTTAAAGGGACATTAAACACTAAATATATTCTATGTAAAATTATGCATTCAAAGAAAAGATTAGTTTGCGAATAACATGTAGATGATTTTTTTAAAAGTTTTGTGAGCTGTTTAAATATTTACAAAATAAGCGTAAAGTTTTAGTGTCTATAAAACAATGGGGGCTGCCATGTTGTAACATAGGTTACTTTCTCTGCTGTGGCCAATTAGGGATAGTTATAAATAGGTCACTAGAGTGTGCAGCCAATGGCTGTGTGGAATATAACATTGTTCTGCACTTCCATTTCTATCAGGAACTTAAAAGCACACAATTTCAGAATGGAATTACAGGAAAAGGGAACAAAATAAATAATGTAAGTATATTTTTTTTCTATATGTATTTTTTCTATATGTATGATTTATAATTTTATATTATCATCTCAAAGTGTTCAATGTCCCTTTAATATAACTTTGTATTTGTTTGAAAATTGATATAATTGAGACATAAAAGTTCATTAAAAGTAAATAAAAAATAGCTTTATATTACATGAACAGTTTATATTTTTCCTAACAGCCCCCTTACTCAGTAATGTCCAGTTATTAGAAAAAAATGTCTAAAAGATGTGTTGTCTGTGCACCCCCCCCCCCCTTTCCCAAGCATACATGTTTAAAATTTGTTGAATGGACAATACAGATTCTACCATACAAATGATCAAATGATGGTATATGTTTATGTGCTTATTGATATCATATACAAAACAGTCAGATAGTTATTTATATATGTTTCTCTCATGTCACAATTTTTTAGAATATCCTTTCTATGTAGACTTATGAAGGGCAGTGTATTTAATACGTCACAGCTGTGCCAGTGTGTTCCGACTATGGTGCGACTATGCATATATTGTAAACCTCTCTGGTAAGAAAGCTGGCTTGTCAGTTCAGTTCCCTTAAAAGCTAAATTTTCATATTTCAAATAATCTGCTAGACACATTAAAAGTTGCTACTTTTACAAACACAATTTTTGTATCAAACAACTTAACACATGCAAAAATTAGGTTTTTATAATTACAAGACTTGAAATGACCAGGAGAAACACTGTGACTGACAGCTAAATTGCTAATTCTAAACCAGGCCCCTTGCTGTGTAAAAGTATTAAACTAACAGAGGGCAAGCTTAAATAATTTTTCATGATTGAAATAGAACAAGCTATTCTAATCAACTCTCAAGTTTACTTCTGTTATCATTTTTTTATATCTTGGTATTCTTTGTCAAGGAGCATACATAGGTAATGTGTTGTGAGCACTACTATATGGTAGCAGTGTTTTGAATCATTGTTTTTAACTATGTTATGTTTGTCGAACACTAGAGGGCAGCAATGGTTTTAAATGGAAACACTGCTGCCATATGGTGCTCAAGTCTACCTAAGTATGCTCTTCAAGAAAAAAAGAGAGAGAGAATGAAGTAAACTTGACAATAGAAATAAATTGGAAAGGAGTTGTAAAATTGCATATGCTAACTAAATTTTTATTTATTTATTTTTTCACGTCCCTTTAAATGTGTTTGCAATGATTATGGATTTAGGTTTATGAGTAAGTCTAGTACCAGAATTGGGAAGACAACCATTCATCAGCTCTATCATTTTTATCTTTTTTGAGATTGCCTTGTATTCTTTCTTGCTTTATAGTCCAAAATACAAATTATATATTTACTCATATTCCACTATTTACTGTTTTTTAGAAATGAAAACTACATTTTTTTGAGACACTTTTCAATTTGTAAAATCAATGCAAAATAAGTTTTAAGCAAATCATATTCAAGTTATTGTCGTATTTAACTGTTTTAAAAATAGTCAAAAGTCTGCTTGACATTGAACTTCAACATTGCCTCCTCTTTAATGTGTTCCCAATGATCCATTTTACATGTTAGGTGTATTATATTGTTTAAAATAGTGCATTAACCTTTATTTTGTCATTTGAAATAGCTGATGTTGCCTGTATACTGAAAATTTAAATACTGCAATATTTTCTATGGGAAGCTATGTAAAGAGGAGACATCAACATAAATCAACTTCCAAGTGTGGGCTGTAAATGAGAGAATTCAGACCATTTAAAAGTGTATTGCTGCAACTGATTTTAATACAATGAACTCTTGTGAACAGATTACCTAAGTACATAGTCACTTAAACCTAAGCTCAAGCAACCAAGTTTAAGCAACTTCAGAAAATAGTTTCCAGCCAAAAATAAGACTTTTGCAAGAAAGACCATTTTATTCCAGAGTGAGAGCAAAAGAGTGCAATGAAAAGCTACATTTTCACCAAATCCTTACAGTTGAACTAGAAAAGATGAATTAAAATGAATAGTGAAAAGCTGCTGTTAGAAACATAAATTTTGACGGCAGATAAAAACCATAGGCCCAACAAGTCTGCTCAATATTTCCAAAAAATATAAATGTTTCTAGTTCATAGGATAGCCTTATGATTATCATAAAAGCTGCTTTTTCAGCAATAATAATACATAAATAATAATAAACATAAAGGAGCAATTTACATGCATTTAATACTCTGGAGCTGGTAAAACAAGTAATAATACATACATTAAACGGATATCAAAATTAAACTTTCATGATTCAGATAGAGCATGATAAAAAGCAAAAATGTCTAAATGTAGTCACCAATAAGCAAGCGCTACCCAGGTGCTGAACAAAAAATGGGCCGGCTCCTAAGGTTACATTCTTGCTTTTTCAAAAAAGATACCAAGAGAACAAAGAAAATTTACAATAGGAGTAAATTAGAAAGTTGCTTAAATTTGCATGCTCTATCTGAATCATGAAAGTTTAATTTTGACTTTAAAGGGACATTATACACTCATTTTTTCTTTGCATAAATGTTTTGTAGATGATCTATTTATATAGCCCATACAGTTTTTTTTTTAAAATGTATAGTTTTGCTTATTTTTAATTAACATTGCTCTGAATTTCAGACTCCTAACCAAGCCCCAAAGTTTTATGAGAATACCGTCAGCTACCTACTCCAGCTTGTACCTGTTTGTGTAAAGGGTCTTTTCATATGCAAAAGAAGGGGAAGGGGGGGAGGGTCTTATTTCCCACTTGCAGTGGGCTTTCCATGTACCTTTTCATCAGAGCTAAACTGAGAGCTTCTAAGTAAGTTTTTAAACAGTTTTATACTAGATTTTTATATCAGTATTTGTGTGCTTCCAAAGGCAATTATGGGAGCCTGTTCTGATGCCGTCAGAGACAACATCAGAACTTCAGCGCTAGCGAAGGGGAAAAGTCATGCAGTGATGGCAGCAAATATAAATATATATATACATATATATATATATATATAATATATATATATACTGTTTTACTTATATATGTATGTGTTAATATGTGTATATACACATATTAATACATATATATATATATATATATATACATATATATATATATATATATATATATATATATATGTAGATAAGCATATACATGCTGGGAACACACAGTTTCCATAGACCTCAATGTAAAGGCACTTTTCAGTGCCGTTTTTTTTCTAGCACCCTACTCCCATCAACTTTATCCCCAAAATACTGCCTAGTGCAGTAATTTTATTTAAAATTATAGATGCTGCCATCTTTATTTTTTAAATTAACTATACTAGACAGTATTTTGCAGGCATTTGGGGCAGATTTTCAAAATTAACCATTGCTCACGGTAGCAAAAACCAGCCGCTTGTAATGGCTTATTAATTATTGTGCACATGCAAACAGCAAATTTGCCCGTTTGCAGGCGCACAATTATTTAGAGCTCCACTTGTAATCTAGCCCTTTATCTTTAAAACAAGCTAATCCAGTTCAGTTATCAGGGCAACTAGCAGGAGCATACATTGTACGGGCAGTGGATAGTGTCACAGATAGCTGCTGTGACACAGAGGAGGAAAAGAGGTAGGTAGTGCATTCACTTCTAAAAAGTAGGTGCTTTTAAATAAATATTCTAAACCAGTTTTATGTTCCTTTGCATTCTTGTTAACATTTCAGACACTTATATTATCACTACAAAATAAAATGTTTATATGAAGAGAAATAAAACCCTATTCTTATGTTTTATATTTGTTAACCCCCCCCCCCCCCCACACACACACACATAAAATAGTAAACTTATAAGCATCTTTGTGTCCTTTATTTTTAGAAAACTGTGTACTGTGTACAATGGAGACTGCATTTGCTAGTGTGTTCAAAAGACATTTTATATTCTTTTAATATAATTTTTAAAACATGTTTAGTTACCCAGCCTCTTTTTATGTATTTATTGCAATATTAGCATGTTGTTTTTTTTTTGTCAAGGCAATAATAAAAACTATATGGGGAAATTAGTAAATTGTACACTATATAGGTCGTTTGGAGGGTCAATTTGTCATTAAAGCTAAAGGGGAGTAATTGCACAGCCAAGGTTAAAGTATCTATTGTGTACATGCCATAGGTCATGTTTGTGGTATCAGAGTGCAACAAACAGATCCGCACTGATAAAAGGGATCAGAAGTTTTCTTTTTTTTTTTAAATATCTTTTTTATTATTTTATACAATCATACAGTAGGGGAAACAAAAGAAGAAAAAAACATAATTGCATATTTATACATGCTTATCTGTACCCCGTACAGCCCAGTCATGTTATAACATTTTAATCCCCGTTTCTGCTTCAGTAATCGTCATGTTATAATACAAAACAGAGAAAAAAAGAAAAGAAAAAAATGATAATAATACAGAAGAGAGAAAAAAAAAAAAAAGACGAGGGGGGGGGGTCCCCATATGTTGGTGTAGTCCTTTTATATGAGGATACTCCATGAATTTGGTAGTTCATAATTGACTATCCAATATTTAACTAGATTTGATTTGATTAGAGGTTTGATAATTTGAAGTTATTTACTGTCTGTGCTTCTATTACTTTTAACCATTTATAGAAGAAACTTTTTAAGGATTTCTCCGCATCAGGGGATATATTATTTTGTTCCATTATCATTTGGTTCATTATCTCCCCTGCAAATTGTGCTTGTGGTGACTTCCATTTAGCTAATATCATTGCCCGACCTTGAAATATTGCCGTATTGATTAAATTGGGTTTCTCACGCCAGTCAGTACTCTGGTATAGGAAAAGTACCCTTCTATTATTTATTTGAAATTTTTGATCTAATCTTATTTAGCCAGTATTGTATTTTATACCAAAACTGTTTAATTTTGGGGCATGTCCAAAGACAGTGTTCTAGATCTGCATCTTTTGAACCACATTTATAAGACCCTAACTCCTTATTCCTATACCATCTTGCTATTTTGCTAGGGGTAATGTAGATTTGATTGATTACTTCAAAGTGCGACTCTCTCCAAGAGGTTATGTTAGTTACCTTAACTACTATGTGAAGAAATTTTAAGGATACTATGGGCTCCCCGCCATTTACTCCTAACTGTCTGTAAGTGTACTTCTGATTTATGTTCCATCTGAATATTATAGATCATATTCATTGCATATTTCTTTTGTGGGAAAGTTCTGATCACTTTTTCTAACCCTCCTAGCTGCCAGTCTCTCCCATATCTCTCTTATAGTTCGTTATATAAGTGTCTGATTTGGAGGTATGCGTAAAAGTCTGTATTATGTAGTTGATATTCCCTTCTTAACATTTCAAAGGATTTAATAGAATGAAGTGCTGTATCCTGTAATTGTATTATATTGATGAGTCCCTTCCTAAACTATCTGTGAAATATCCCCTTTTCACTGAATCCTGGCTTGAAACTTGGGTTTCCCAAGATTGGTAGAAATCTGGAGACACACATATTCACTCCTACCTCTTTACCCATCTTATGCCATGCCACTATCACGTTGTTGAACACCGTTAGTTGGGAGATATCTTTAGGCACATTTTTTGTCTCACAGTGTAGAAGTGCTTTTAGCGCATAAGGGGCGCATAGATCAGATTCTAATTCCCAGTATGTGACATAATCCCCTTCAATGATCCAGTCTATGGCATACTTAGTCAATGTTGCTAGGTTATATCATTTAATGTTGGGGAGCGCCAGTCCCCCTGCTTTGAGCGGTAGTGTTAATGTCTCCGCTGCACATCTTATTTCCCCCCCCTGCCCATATAAACCTAGTACATATTCCATTAAACCTAGTATAATCTCTCTATTTTAGAATTATAGGAATATTCTGTAGGAGGTATAGTATACGTGGGAAAATTATTGTTTTAATTAGCATCATTCTAGCTGAGATAGAAATAGGCAGAGCTACCCATCTTTTACAATATATTGCACACTTATCCAGACATATTGTGAAATTTTTAGCATACCATTGTTTAGGGTTTTTGGTAATAATCAGTCCTAAATATTTAATCCAATCTACCTCTCTGAATGGACACTCATTATATTTCTGGCTTGACCCTTGCAGCCACATGATCTCAGACTTATCTACGTTGATCTTGTAGACAGAAAATTAACTGAATTGATTTATAATCTCGAGGAACTGCTTAATACTCTGTGAAGTGTTGGTTAAAAATAAAAGCAGGTCATCCACGAAGGATAGAACCACTTTATGCTGATGAATAGCAATGCTTGTTAATTCCTGTCTTAGCCTAATGGCTAATGGCTCTATTGATAGATTGAAAAGTACAGGTGATAATGGGCAGCCTTGCCTTGTTCCTTTTTTGAGCAAAATATCTGATGTAATTTCATTATTGATAATTAAATTGGAAGTTGGGTCCCTGTATATTAATTTTATGAATGCCTTTATATTTCCTTGCCCCTGAACCTATCTAGTGTTGTGAATAGGTGATCCCATGTTATGGAGTCAAAGGCTTTCTCAGCAACTACCGCCAGCAGTGCCATGTCTGGGTTGTTACTAGTATGTGTACAGCGCCTATGGCCGAGGATATATCTGGCTGTGTACGTGTGTAGCAAGGCACAAAAACTATTAAATCTTGTGCTAAAAAATCTATTTAATAACAAATGTAATTAATAACAGTAAAGCTATTTAAAACAAGTCCTAAAAACTAATCATGGATCCTTGATGATTAAAATTACAATAAAATGAAACAAGCTGAATGGTAAACAATTAATTCCACATGATATTGCACGATTCTGGTTAATTGCTTAAACAGTAATCTAATTGGGAGAGAACTACTAATAACAGTATTGTATGGTGCAATCGAACAGGTGACTCCCTTATTGTATGGTCAGTCCATTGGAAAATGTACAGTCAACACTAGTTTGTAATGGTCAAGCCGTAATTAGTGATGAAATAGCGATGAAGTGAAAAAAATGATGATGATAAAAATAAAAATAAAAATATTATAGTGATAAAAATATAAAAGTGGTGATAATAAAAATGGTAAAAATATGGTGGAAACGAAAACAAGGTGATGATGAAAAAATGTGAAAAAATTAGAAAATATGAATGAAAAAATGAATACCAATGTTCAAAAATGTGAGAGAGTGATTGAAAATATAAAAATTGAAAAAAATATCTATATATGCACACAAAATATTGAACATTTTTTCAAAATTTTTTCAAAATTTTTTCAATATTTTGTGTGCATATATACATAATTTTTTCAATTTTTATATTTTCAATCACTCTCATTTTTGAAAATTGGTATTCATTTTTTCATTCATTTTTTCTCATTTTTTCACATTTTTCATCATCACCTTGTTTTCATTTCCACCATATTTTTACCATTTTTATTATCACCACTTTTATATTTTTATCACTATCATATTTTTATTTTTATTTTTATTATCATCATTTTTTTCCCTTCATCGCTATTTCATCACTAATTAAGGCTTGACCATTACAAACTAGTGTTGACTGTACATTTTCCAATGGATTGACCATACAATACCGGAGTCACCTGTTCGATTGCGCCACACAATACTGTTATTAGTAGTTCTCTCCCAATTATATTACTGTTTAAGCAATTAACCAGAATCGTGCAATATCATGTGGAATTAATTGTTTACCATTCAGCTTGTTTTATTGTAATTTTAATCATCATGAATCCATGATTAGTTTTTAGGACTTGTTTTAAATAGCTTTACTGTTATTAATTACATTTGTTATTAAATAGATTTTTTAGCACAAGATTTAATAGTTTTTGTGCCTTGCTACACACGTACACAGCCAGATATATCCTCGGCCATAGGCGCTGTACACATACTAGTATCAATATTGTTGTTTTTGTTGGGCTAGTTAGGAAGCCTTTTGTGCACAGCTAGAGGTACACACCTTAGCGCTTGGTCACTACCACCATTAGATCACATCCATGTCTGGGTTGTCTTTACTTACATTTTGCAAGTAAAGATAAGGGTCAAGTGGGAAAATCAGACACACAATTAGTGCCTCTTTTGTGTCATATAAATCACACAAAGCCTATTCCTTGCCGACTGGCTGCCATTTATCACTGTCTAAGAAACGGAACAACTTTGTGTGATTTATATGACACAAAAGAGGCACTAATTGTGTGTCTCATTTTCCCACTTGACCCTTATAGTGGAATCCACTGTAGACAGTCAAATATATAGTGATCCTACACATCTATATATCAATAAAGTGGTATAATTTTAGTCATATTAGACATTAATTTTATTTTGTTTTATGGAATAACCGGTCATGTTCCTGAAATTTTAAGGGATGTTTTAAAGGATTTGTAAGGAATTTGCAAGATTATTGATTAGTTACATTTCTATTTGTTGATAAACTTAAAGGGACAGTCAAGTATAAATTAAACTTTCATTATTCAGATAGGACTTTTAATTTTAATTGACTTTCCAATTTACTTTTATCACCAAATTTGCTTTTTTCTCTTGGTATTCTTAGTTTAAGCTAAACATAGGTAGGCTCATATGCTAATTTCTAAGCCTTTGAGGGCTGCCTCTTATCACATGCTTTTTAAATCTCTTTTCAACACAAAGAGACAGAAAGTACACGTGGGCTATATAGATAACACTGTGTTCAGGCACAGAAAGTTATTTAAGATCTAGCACAATACAATGCTAAATTTAAGACAATAGATAATAAACAGTCACAGTCATGTGATCAGGGGGCTGGAAGAAGGTTCCTAGATACAAGGTAATCACAAAGGTAAAAAGTACATTAATATAACTGTGTTGGTTATGCAAAACTGGGGAATGAGTAATAAAGGGATTATCTATCTTTTAAAACAATAACAATTCTATGGTTGATCTATCTAATCTATCTGTTGATAATTTTTATCTGTTGAATAATATATATTCACAATAATAAGCAGAAATTGCTGTACTTATTTATAGTTGATGGTATAGGCCAGTAACCATTTATAGTTCATGGTATAGGCCGGTAACACGCAGGAACAATAATCCATATATATCTGTGGTGATATAGGTAGTTAACCCATTAACCCCTGACACACAGTAATTGCAACTTATATACTATATCAGAGGTATTAGACGGGTAATCTCTAACTGCTCAATATTCCATCTTATTGTACACATAGGCTATATAAGGTATAGGCCGGTAATCATCAATTTAGAGATTAGAGATTATTGCAGTAGATACAGACTAATAGTGTGAAGAGTTGGTAATTTTATATCTATCAATAAGCAAGAGCCCCAGCTGATATAACTAAATTTATATAGACTTATAAACATCGAGATCCAAGCTATCGTTCTTGTATTTACCTACAGGGGAATAGGCCGATAAACCTGAGTGCATAATCTTACTACAGCAGTATCCTATAAATATCAAGATATGAGCAACCTTGCTGTTACGGTTACGCAGAAAGCACTAGCAATATAGTCTGGTACCTCACCAGCAGATTTGATTGTGTTGTTCTAGTTTGAGGGCAACTTGGGTACAAACTAAAAAGCCATTATAATAGCAGACATAATAGGCTGTTATTAATCCCATTACTCTCATTTTGAGATTTATTTTTACCCTCTATCCACAAGTGGTAATTCACTAATTTTACTAACGGATATAAAACAGACGTTGATTTTAAATGTGTGTCCTCGCGTGAATGTACTATTTTAATATTTCTATTAAAGGTTAAATTTCACGTATAAGTGTTGCGTACTCCGATAGTCTCAAACCATCTATCTCACTAATTTAACTAACAGGAATGTGAGTGCTATATAGGTGTACGATAATATCAGTTTCTTACTGATCAGGTTTAGTATAAACCAAAGATGGTCTGGTTTCTATGGTTACATTCCTGCTTTTCAAATAAAGATAGCAAGAGAACGAAGAAAAAATTATAATAGGAGTCAATTAGAAAGTTGCTTAAAGGAATATGAAACCCAACATTTTTCTTTCATGGTTTACATAGAGCATGTGATTCTAAAAAATGCAAAAAAAAAAAAAAACAACTAATTGCAAGAGCATTCCACTATTACTGTTGGGGAGGCCCTATATTATATCCCTTTAAGTAAATGTGTAAATTTGGGCTAAAGTGCTTGTGCATATAGGAAATTTACAGAGTAAAGTTAGAACAAGCTGGCAGAAAGTATGCACCTATTATATCACTTCTGCGATTCTAAAAAATGTCTAACTTACCTCTATTATTAATTGTTCTTTGTTCTCTTGGTATCTTTTGTTGAAAAACAGGGATGTAAGCTAAGGAGCCGGCCCATTTCTGAAACCCTGTATGGCAGCGGTTTTGCAACAATGTTATCCATTTGCAAGAGCAGTAGATGGCAGAACTATTTCCTACCACGTAGTGCTCCAAATGCCTACCTAGGTAACTTTTCAACACAGAATATCATAGGAACGAAGAAGATTTGATAATAGAAGTAAATTGTCAACTTAGTGTAAATGATACACTCTGTCGGAATCACAAAATAAAAATGTTGGGGTTTATATCCCTTTAAAATTGCATGCTCTATCTGACTCATCAAATAAAAAATTGGGTTTTGTGTCCCTTTAATAATTGTTTCCAAGTTTTATTTAAAAAACTAAAAATATATGGAAAGTGTTTTTGTTATGACAGTATACTTCACAGTGGAACTCATTTCTATTCACTGAGAAATGAGTGGTTCTCAAATCCATTAGATGCTGCTCCGTTTATTCACTCGCAGATGTGACGGGTGAAAATCTTTATGAATTCTTCATTTTAGAGTAGCAAAGTCACAGTAATTTGTTTTCAAAATGATCGTTTTATGAACAGTTTTTATTGAATCTTTTGTTTTCCTTGTTGTTTCTTTAAAGGGACACTGAACCCAATTTTTTTTTTTTTTGATTCAGATAGAGCACAACATTTTAAGCAACTTTCTAATTTACTCCTATTATCAAATTTTCTTCATTCTCTTGGTATCATTATTTGAAATGCAAGAATTTAAGTTTAGATGCCGGCCCATTTTTGGTGAACAACCTGGGTTGTCCTTGTGCTATCCAGAGTTCTGAACTCAAAAAAAGCTTAGATGCATTCTTTTTTTTTAAAGATAGCAAGAGAACGAAGAAAAATTGATAATAGGAGTAAATTAGAAAGTTGCTTAAAATTGCATGCTCTATCTGAATCTCAAAAGAAAAAAATTGGGTTCAGTGTCCCTTTAAGAGGACACCTTGAAAAGTATTACACTTTGTTTATTGTTTTTGTTGTTTTTTTTTTTTAACTTATAATCTTTTTCGCATTATGCTTGTGTGACACTTACTTTTGGCTTCCAAATCAAAATAAACAACATTAAAAGGAACAGTGAACCTCACAATTTCCACCATGCATATTAGAAACCACTATTTTCACAAAAAATTAAATATTTTACAGATTCACTCAGACTTCAAGAGGAAGCATTGCAACAAATAAAGAAATATGATCTTCAATCTATAAACAGGGATACTTAGTTAAGAGTGATGGCAAAATAAACTTATTGAGGTCTGCAGGAACTCTATTTCCTCTTTACAGTGAGGGAACCTTCCCACAAGGCTTTTCATTGTGTCACAAGGTCTGCATACAGCACATTTGCTATACCTTCTCATAGGCTAATTAGTGACACCAGTGTGACTGAGCAGATAAGGGGTATATTTGGCTAAAACCTCCTTCCTTTGCAGGTGTTTTTTTTATTTTTCAGGAAGGGACTTTGCCTTTCTCATAGGAAAGGAGTGAGGAGACCAAGTTGAAAGGGAAAAAAAAAACAGGTGCAGGGTACTGGGTTTTATCATAGTGCTGTTTGTTTGTTTTTTAAAATCAACTACTTGGGAAGTGCACTTTGTAAAAATGTACACTGAAATTAACTGACATTCTATAAACATTTCTATATATGTTTCATATTACTTTGCCAAGCTAATACTTATTACCAAGCAATGCTATTACATTGTCTTTTTATCATTCTTTTGTTGATTATGCAAATCTACTGTATTTAATGGTCCTTTATGTTTGAACATGGTAGCATCAATTACTTTACAGAAACTAAAGTACTTTATTGAAACTAAACATTTACACTTAAATCTTCAATATTCAAAGAACATAATTAAAAAAAAAATCTACATATTATTCTAAGGCTAATCTTTGCTTTGAATACATCATTATGTCTAGCTTGTATTTAGTGTTTGACAAACCTTTAATTTATAATTAAATTCAGTGACAACAAATCTATGTCAATGACTGAGTTTAAGTTCCCAATCAAACATTATAAATCATGAAAATTCCAAGATCAGCCCCCCAATCATATGTGTGTGTTTGCTTTTGTCATAGTGTATGCATGTTACATTGTATGTGTGTGTTTGTATATTGCATGAGTGTTGTATAGCATGTACGTGCAGGGCTGGATTTATGTTTGGACTATTGTAGCTGTAGCTCTAGGCCCATGACCAGGGTTGCCACCTGTATGGAATGCATGAGGAGCTCAAAGCTGCATGTAAGATGTGAGCCTGTGTGGTGAGAATTAGCATGAAGGGGCAAACAGTTGAGGCTGCGCCGGAACTACAGGCTGTGCAGGCATTATATTCCATGGAGCCTGCAGATGGTTGTTTGCCACTTCTGAATACCTGTGTATTTGTGTCTGTGTGCATTACAATATGTGTGTCTGTGTGTGTTACAATATGTGTGTCTGTGTATGTCACCTGTCTGCGTGTGTTTCTGTATGAGTGTGTGCTAGTGTGTGTATGTCACCTGTCTGCGTGTGTGTCTGTATGAGTGTGTGCTACTGTGTGTATGTCACCTGTCTGCGTGTGTGTCTGTATGAGTGAGTGCTAGTGTGTGTATGTCACCTGTCTGCATGTGTGTCTGTATGAGTGTGTGCTAGTGTGTGTATGTCACCTATCTGTGTGTGTGACTTTATGAGTGTGTGCTAGTGTGTGTATGTCACCTGTCTGCATGTGTGTCTGTATGAGTGTGTGCTAGTGTGTGTATGTCACCTGTCTTCATGTGTGTCTGTATGAGTGAGTGCTAGTGTGTGTATGTCACCTGTCTGCATGTGTGTCTGTATGAGTGTGTGCTAGTGTGTGTATGTCACCTGTCTGCATGTGTGTCTGTATGAGTGTGTGCTAGTCTGTGTATGTCACCTGTCTGCGTGTGTGTCTGTATGAGTGTGTGCTAGTGTGTGTATGTCACCTGTCTGCGTGTGTGTCTGTATGAGTGTGTGCTAGTGTGTGTATGTCACCTGTCTGCGTGTGTGTCTGTATGAGTGAGTGCTAGTGTGTGTATGTCACCTGTCTGCGTGTGTGTCTGTATAAGTGTGTGTGCTAGTGTGTGTATGTCACCTGTCTGCATGTGTGTCTGTATGAGTGTGTGCTAGTGTGTGTATTTCACCTGTCTGCGTGTGTGTCTGTATGAGTGTGTGCTAGTGTGTGTATGTCACCTATCTGTGTGTGTGACTTTATGAGTGTGTGCTAATGTGTGTATGTCACCTGTCTGCATGTGTGTCTGTATGAGTGTGTGCTAGTGTGTGTATGTCACCTGTCTTCGTGTATGTCTGTATGAGTGAGTGCTAGTGTGTGTATGTCACCTGTCTGCGTGTGTGTCTGTATGAGTGTGTGCTAGTGTGTGTATGTCACCTGTCTGCATGTGTGTCTGTATGAGTGTGTGCTAGTGTGTGTATGTCACCTGTCTGCGTGTGTGTCTGTATGAGTGTGTGCTAGTGTGTGTATGTCACCTGTCTGCGTGTGTGTCTGTATGAGTGAGTGCTAGTGTGTGTATGTCACCTGTCTGCGTGTGTGTCTGTATAAGTGTGTGTGCTAGTGTGTGTATGTCACCTGTCTGCATGTGTGTCTGTATGAGTGTGTGCTAGTGTGTGTATTTCACCTGTCTGCGTGTGTGTCTGTATGAGTGTGTGCTAGTGTGTGTATGTCACCTATCTGTGTGTGTGACTTTATGAGTGTGTGCTAATGTGTGTATGTCACCTGTCTGCATGTGTGTCTGTATGAGTGTGTGCTAGTGTGTGTATGTCACCTGTCTTCGTGTGTGTCTGTATGAGTGAGTGCTAGTGTGTGTATGTCACCTGTCTGCATGTGTGTCTGTATGAGTGTGTGCTAGTGTGTGTATGTCACCTGTCTGCATGTGTGTCTGTATGAGTGTGTGCTAGTGTGTGCATGTCACCTGTCTGCGTGTGTGTCTGTATGAGTGTGTGCTAGTGTGTGTATGTCACCTGTCTGCGTGTGTGTCTGTATGAGTGTGTGCTAATGTGTGTATGTCACCTGTCTGCGTGTGTCTGTATGAGTGAGTGCTAGTGTGTGTATGTCACCTGTCTGCGTGTGTGTCTGTATAAGTGTGTGTGCTAGTGTGTGTATGTCACCTGTCTGCATGTGTGTCTGTATGAGTGTGTGCTAGTGTGTGTATGTCTTTTGTCTGTGTGTGTGTCTGTATGAGTGTGTGCTAGTGTGTATGTCTGTTTGTGTGTGTGTCTGTGTGTTAGCATCTCTGTGAGTCTATGCATGTATCTGTGCATCTTTGTATGTCTGACTGTGTCTCTGAGTGTGTGAATCTGTGTATGTCTGTGCCAGTGTTAGCGTCTCTGTGTGTGTTTTAGTGTCAGTGTGAGTTAGTGTATCTGTGTGTGCCTGCAAAAATAGGCCTATCAAAATCTTCCATACATTACATTGTGGCCGAATTATAAAGGGTTGAACGGCCCCTGATGCCCCTGTTACCGCGCAAGCCTTTAGGCTCGCAGGAAACAGCAGTTAAGAAGCAGCTGTCTTAAGACCGCTGCTTCTTAACTTGTCCGCTTTCTCTGAGCAGCGGACAGCAATCAACCTGATCAAAGACGATTGGGATGATTGACACCCCCTGCTAGCGCCCGATTGTGCAATGATAAATGCCGACAGCGTATGCAGAGCGGATCATGTTGGACAGACCGATGATAAATCCTCCCCTGTATCTGAATCATTAAAGTTTAATGTTGATTTTCCTATCCCTTTAAGCATACAGTATGGCTAAACCATACTACTAGTATGTAATGTGCTTGTTTAGGGGTTAATCTGATGGGTGGAGCTATGCAAACCATACACTTGTGTGGCTGTGCTGCAAAGTGTCCCTAGAATTTTTTTTTTAATGTTGCCAACTATGGTCTAGTGATTGTGCATGTAATGAGTTGAATGTGTGGGCTTCTGTGTAGTGTATGTACCATGTGTGTAGTGTATGTACCATGTGTGTAGTGGGAGTGTACTGTATGTATAGTGTGTACTTTTCATATGTGTAGTTTGTGTACTGTATGTTCTCAATTATCCATTTTACATGCTGGAGTGTATTAAATTGTTTACAAATAACTCCTTTGCCTTTATATCTGCATTTGAAATAGCTGATTTAGTCTGTAGTATCCCTACCTATTTTAAAGGTTTCTATAAACTATGTAAACATAGCCAGCATGAGAAATTACACAGTAGGGTGTGGGAGAGATAATGTTCTAAAATGTTAATTGTCAATTGTTCTTTCTATGTATTGTATAAAGACAGAGATAAGTAAGGTAAGGATTTAAGTGATAAGATAAGGATGTCTGATCTCTCTGCAAGCTTAGCCTACTTTGATGGACTGTGGTTTCAAAGAGCAAATCAAGCAAATTCATTTACAAAAAGAAACATAAAGGGTAAATTTCTCATACATTGTATACTCTGCAGCTTGTTTAACAAGTCATTGGGAACACATTAAGAGGAAAACAATTTTACAGTGCACTGTTCCTTTAAACTACAACACAGTACAACAGATGCGGCTGCCGGGGTGGCAATATGCCAAAGAACAAGCTATTGAGCTATTGTTCGTTCCTGGTTGAGCGCTTCTACTTGTTGTTAGTATGTAAAATGAAAACATACTACCTTTCAATCTTCACATTAATCCCTATTTTTTTTTTTTTTTTTTTACTTTTTAGCGTTTTAAAAATAAATACACATAACATTTTAAACATTTTATGATTTTTAAAAATGAAATACAAAGTCAGTTGTTAATTTTTAACTAACATTGAATTGTTTAAAATTGAGGTAAAATGTA
This sequence comes from Bombina bombina, assembly GCF_027579735.1. Taxonomy (NCBI): domain Eukaryota; kingdom Metazoa; phylum Chordata; class Amphibia; order Anura; family Bombinatoridae; genus Bombina; species Bombina bombina. Next base: position 894,226,053 of record NC_069503.1, on the reverse strand, counting down.
TTAAAAGCAACATGATTCCCTGAAAATTTGTTGACTTTAAACTTTTAGACTTGATTATGCCGATATTGACTGACATATTTAAAAAAAAATGTCTAGATACAGTAGTTGCTTATGAATGGATCCCAATATGTTGCACAATGATATGATACACCATATTGGTGAGTTTTAACAGCACCATTATTTACAATTCTTTAGACTACACATTTAGGGTCAGATTACAAGTAGCACGCTAAATAGTTGTTTTTTCTCGCTCGCACGCTAACTGTGCTCGAACTTGAAATTCCTATGTTCTTCACATAGAAGAAAGTGTTCTTTTTATTTCAAATATATTTATACATATATATATATATATATATATATATATATAATGTTTTTGTAAAATATATATCTATACCTATACAGGTATGTATCGCTTAACGTCCACTATACGCTTTGTGAAATAGGACGTTATGTGATTTGGCCGTTGTGTGAACACCATGCTATATACATAGATAGAAAAGTTATATGGGATACTGTATTGTACCGGTATTAACTAAATACGGGTTTTGCTGCATTTAGGAGCCATGATGCAATTCACGGTAATGTATCTTCGGAAAAAAAAATCCATAGAGATAACACTACAATGCTTAAGATACACAGGAGTCACAAGGTTTGATGCTGCTCCCTAATATTCAAAGCATACACTGTTATATCAAGACATATGTATTGTTTTATAGGTTATATGTGTACTGTTTAACCCTGCTGGACTCGGTGCTCCAATTCTTCTTTTGCACAGTATATGTGTACTGTACCATTATACGCCTGTCATCAAAATAGTTTTGAACTGTATTGCTTTTGCTACGTCTGGTTTCGTCCACGCCGTCCTGTTCTCCAATCAGGATTTCTGAATTCTATTATAACCTTATGGGACCACCAATGTTGCCCTAACAGATGTTATGTGGTGCATACTTGTATATCTATATGAATATATACAGATAATAGATATATATTGATATATATAGTATATTTATATATATATATATATATATATATATATATATATATATATATACTGTATATATATATTTATACACACACATATCTATTTCAATAAAAAGAAGATTTTAAAAAGTATTTTTTATGGTATTTGACTAGGAAGGGCTCAAAAGAACAGTCATTTCTTAGCAGATATCTCCCTTGAAGGGATAATATTAATATTTAAAAGATATTTTTTTTATTAAAAAGTGCATATATGAGTGTAATACTTTATTTTAATTTGTTTTTGATGTGTTTTCTGCAACTTTTTTCTAACCCTTACACTTTACCTCAGGTCTCAGGTGGCGCTAAATATTCTAGTTTTAGCTTTCGCCCAAGCACAAAATATAACTTTTAACTTGTAAAGCAATTTAGCGCATTCGCGAACTCCATTGAAAGTATAGGTTGCGCTAGAGCAATCTACCATGGACTTGTAATATCAAGTCACCTGCCACTTGTAATCTGTCCCTTACTATTTAATATAGATATTTAGGGCCAGATTACAAGTGGAGTGCAAACAGTTGCTCATGAGGGATAAGGGGTTTATCGTGGGTGTTTGCTTGTGTAGGGCTTATCACTGGTATTGCAAGTTGAAAGTAAATGCAAACGCTTGAGCGCAATCGTGATTTTCACAAGAATGATTGCCGCGTCCTCAGAGCTCTGGTTAACTGTTTAACGAAACTAAAAAGTGTCACAAAACACATCAAAAATACACTACAAAGTGCACTGACATTCATAATAGCATCTTCTAATAAAAATTATTTAAAAAAAATAGTGCACACAAAAGTTATAACGGCTCAAAGAAATAAGATTTCAGGTGTCATAAAAAAAGGCAGGCAAAGGGCTTAAACATTGAGATACATACATATACATATTCAAAGATGTACAGTATATGTATGTTATATCTATGTACTATATATATATATATATATATATATATATATATATATATATATGTATGTGTGTGTGTGTATACATATATATTTATATGTGTATATGAGTATTTACAGACATATATAAACACATAAATACATATGTACACACACATAGTCATATACAGTATATTAGTGCATTGGGGCCCTTTGCATTAAAGTAGATGAAAACAGTTAAAAACATATTAATGCAATATTCATATTTAATAAAGATTTTAACTATTTATTTACTGTAAATATTTCACATTCCAATGTTCTGTACATGTATTTCTAATTCTAAATCGATATTCCTATATATAATCATATATATATATATAGGTATAGATATATATTATTGTACCATAATACTATCAGATATTTGAAGAAATATTTATTTAAGAATAAATAGAACATATTCTGCTATGTGAAAAACACTGGAATGTGAAATAATTTAATAAATGTAATAATGTCGGGTTAGCGAACATGAGAATATGCGATCATGTGAGTGTCCGTTTGTTTCTCCATTGACTTCTATGGGGGAATACGTGAACAATCGTCTTTCAATCACATAAAAGCTTGTAACTTGTTTGCAAAAATAATCTCTGGGATCGCCGGTCTCTAAAAATTGATTGTGAATATATTGGAGTGATAGACTAGTATGAATATACTAAACATAGTATTATTTTTATATAATTAAATTAATTGATTATTCTCATTAAATACTAGTGACAACAAGTAGCAACATTAGGGTAAAATGTCTATTTGCTTTTTATAGTATCAATGGATAATGCAGTGTCTTTCCCTAACTGATCAATAAGTAGTATGAAGCAAATGCCATACAAAAGCTTTGTTAGGAAATGATTTCTCCAGCATTAGAAGAAATCAGTAGAGTGCCCTCTGTTTGCACTTCTCCAATGGCCCAAGTCTGCCACAGTCCTCAGTCGTCCAGAAGCAATGACTTCATTTCCTCTTTGTATTCACAGCACCTTTCCTTGATGACTCGTGCCTCCCACACTTTTCCTTAATAACTCATATGTCTCTCACTTGTAATGCTTTGCATTTCCTAAAATAGTATTAGAATTACAGGATCTAGTATTAGTTCACATATCATTTATACAGACAATAGCATATAAAATGGAGGAAAGCAGCACTTTACTTTGCTTTTGAATCACAAACAAATGATATTCCTTTTTGTTCTTTAATATTTACTCTTTTGTTAAAAGAATATAAAACAAAAAAAAATGTTATACCTATGAAAGATCATTTTTAAGAGCTTGTTAAAATAATCTTGCATAAAATAAGATCACATTAAAGCTGTCTAAGCTTACATTTAAAGTAACAGATTCAGAAAGTGCATGTTTGTGACCTGAACAAATATTAGTTGTTTATAGGCTGATAAGGACAGCTCCCACAACATAATTGGCAGACATTTAAAAGGGACATAACCCCCCCAAACATTATTTCATCATTCATATAGAGCATACGATTTTAAACAAACAACTATTTACTTATATTATCTAAATTGTTTTGTTTTCTTTATATCCTTTGTTGAAAAGTATACAGAGGTAGGCTAAAGGGCAGCAATGCACTACCGTGAACTAGCTGCTGATTGGTGGCTGCACTTTTATGCATGTTGTCATTTTCTCACCACTTATGCTCAGCTAGCTCCCAGTAGTGCACTACTGCTCCTTCAACAAAGAATACCAAGAGAATGAAGCAAATTTGGTATTAGAAGTAAAATAGAATGTTGTTTATAATTGTATGATCTACAGTTTTTGAATAATGTAAACAAAATTGGGGTTTATGTTCCTTTAAATAAGCTGATTTTTATAGCCCTTTAACCGGCTATCTAGTAATATTATATGCTCAACATTTTATAAAAAAAAACATATTTTCCTACTGTTCATGTTGAAATGTATACGTTTTATAATAAAGATTAAATGCAGATTACATTTATTGGCTACTGAAAAAAGTATCTTTATTATGTAACATTTTTGGTATAAAAATTATGTAAGGCAATGTATTACTTTGTTACATTCATAGGACAATGTTTTAAAATGCAATTTTTATATTTTTATTATTTATTTTTTAAATAAATGATCCTGTTCTTAATAAACACACATTTGTTTTTAAGTTTTTAGATGTATCTATTGGAACTGTCTCTATTATCCAGTTAGCAACATAGCTTCAGTATTAGCTGTTGACATGCATGCAGTTTGCTAGTTTAGTGATTTTACCTTTAATAATTGTTGTTATTTGTTATATTTGACAGTTGTTTTTTTCTACTTTTATGTTCCTTTGAATCTATGATCTACAAGTGAATATATATATATATATATATATATATATATATATATATATATATATATATATATATACAGGGAGTGCAGAATTATTAGGCAAATGAGTATTTTGACCACATCATCCTCTTTATGCATGTTGTCTTACTCCAAGCTGTATAGGCTCGAAAGCCTACTACCAATTAAGCATATTAGGTGATGTGCATCTCTGTAATGAGAAGGGGTGTGGTCTAATGACATCAACACCCTATATCAGGTGTGCATAATTATTAGGCAACTTCCTTTCCTTTGGCAAAATGGGTCAAAAGAAGGACTTGACAGGCTCAGAAAAGTAAAAAATAATGAGATATCTTGCAGAGGGATGCAGCACTCTTAAAATTGCAAAGCTTCTGAAGCGTGATCATCGAACAATCAAGCGTTTCATTCAAAATAGTCAACAGGGTCGCAAGAAGCGTGTGGAAAAACCAAGGCGCAAAATAACTGCCCATGAACTGAGAAAAGTCAAGCGTGCAGCTGCCAAGATGCCACTTGCCACCAGTTTGGCCATATTTCAGAGCTTCAACATCACTGGAGTGCCCAAAAGCACAAGGTGTGCAATACTCAGAGACATGGCCAAGGTAAGAAAGGCTGAAAGACGACCACCACTGAACAAGACACACAAGCTGAAACGTCAAGACTGGGCCAAAAAATATCTCAAGACTGATTTTTCTAAGGTTTTATGGACTGATGAAATGAGAGTGAGTCTTGATGGGCCAGATGGATGGGCCCGTGGCTGGATTGGTAAAGGGCAGAGAGCTCCAGTCCGACTCAGACGCCAGCAAGGTGGAGGTGGAGTACTGGTTTGGGCTGGTATCATCAAAGATGAGCTTGTGGGGCCTTTTCGGGTTGAGGATGGAGTCAAGCTCAACTCCCAGTCCTACTGCCAGTTTCTGGAAGACACCTTCTTCAAGCAGTGGTACAGGAAGAAGTCTGCATCCTTCAAGAAAAACATGATTTTCATGCAGGACAATGCTCCATCACACGCGTCCAAGTACTCCACAGCGTGGCTGGCAAGAAAGAGTATAAAAGAAGAAAATCTAATGACATGGCCTCCTTGTTCACCTGATCTGAACCCCATTGAGAACCTGTGGTCCATCATCAAATGTGAGATTTACAAGGAGGGAAAACAGTACACCTCTCTGAACAGTGTCTGGGAGGCTGTGGTTGCTGCTGCACGCAATGTTGATGGTGAACAGATCAAAACACTGACAGAATCCATGGATGGCAGGCTTTTGAGTGTCCTTGCAAAGAAAGGTGGCTATATTGGTCACTGATTTGTTTTGTTTTTGAATGTCAGAAATGTATATTTGTGAATGTTGAGATGTTATATTGGTTTCACTGGTAAAAATAAATAATTGAAATGGGTATATATTTGTTTTTTGTTAAGTTGCCTAATAATTATGCACAGTAATAGTCACCTGCACACACAGATATCCCCCTAAAATAGCTATAACTAAAAACAAACTAAAAACTACTTCCAAAACTATTCAGCTTTGATATTAATGAGTTTTTGGGTTAATTGAGAACATGGTTGTTGTTCAATAATAAAATTAATCCTCAAAAATACAACTTGCCTAATAATTCTGCACTCCCTGTATATACATATACAAGTGTCTGGTTCCACACCCCCGCAATAAAGCGAATATAGCAAAGTGAGTCACACTCATTTTTTTGTTTCCCAGTGCATATAAAAGTAAAATTTACACTGCACTATACTGTAGTCTATTATGTGTGCAATAGCATTATGCCTATGAAACAATGTGCATACCTTAATTAAAAAATACTTTTTTTTTCAAGTAGACAGTCAGTACTACAAAAACAAAACCTTCATACTAAATACAATGCTCTGTTTGACGTTACACAATATAAATAGTGATTTCACGAATAGTTCGCCGGCGAACATAGCTTGTTCGTGTTCGCTGCGGCGGGCGAACATATGCGATGTTCGATCCGCCCCCATTCGTCATCATTGAGTAAAACTTTGACCCTGTACCTCACAGTCTGCAGACACATTCCAGCCAATCAGCAGCAGACCCTCCCTCCCAGACCCTCCTACCTCCTGGACAGCATCCATTTTAAATTCATTCGGAAGCTGCATTCTTAGTGAGAGGAGGGACAGTGTAGCTGCTGCTGATTTAATAGGGAAATCAATAGCTAGGCTAGTGTATTCAGTGTCCACTACAGTCCTGAAGGACTCATCTGATCTCTGCTGTAAGGACAGCACCCCAAAAAGCCCTTTTTAGGGCTAGAACATCAGTCTGCTTTTTTTTTTCCCTGTGTAATCTAATTGCAGTTGCCTGCCAGAGTGTGTGTCAGGCTCACAGTATATACTGTGCCCACTTGCCCAGTGCTACCACTCATATCTGGTGTAACAGTAGTGTACATTTAAAAAAAAAACAACACTTTTTTGACTGTGAAATAATAGCAGTCAGTTTCCTTCACACGTGTGCGTTTCAGTGCCTGCCAGGGCACAGTGTCACCCTAGTGCAACTCATATCTGGTTTAACAGTAGTGTACATTTAAAAACAACAACACTTTTTTGACTGTGAAATAATAACAGTCAGTTTCCTTCACACGTTTGTGTTTTAGTGCCTGCCAGGGCACAGTGTCACACCAGTGCCACCACTCATATCTGGTGTAACAGTAGTGTACATTTAAAAAAAACAAACACTTTTTTGACTGAAATAATAGCAGTCAGTTTCCTTCACACGTGTGTGTTTCAGTGCCTGCCTGCCAGGGCACAGTGTCACACCAGTGCAACTCATATCTGGTGTAACAGTAGTGTACATTAAAAAAAAAAACAACACTGATAGGGGACGTAACAGGGATTAAACTGATACGAATAGTACTACTTAACACACCACTCTTATCTGGTGGCACATTAGATTGCAGTGCACGCGCAGTGCCCCAAATTTGAAGTAGGAGGACCGACCAAGCATCTTTTTCAATCCTCCAGTTCCTAAAATCGATGCCATATACACGTCCCCTGATAGGGGGCGTAACAGGGATTAAACTGATAAGAATAGAACTACTTAACACACCACTCCTATCTGGTGGCACATTAGATTGCACACGCAGTGCCCCAAATTTGAAGTAGGAGGACCGACCAAGCATCTTTTTCCATCTCCCGGTTCCTAAAATCGATGCCATATACACGTCCCCTGATAGGGGACGTAACAGGGATTAAACTGATAAGAATAGTACTACTTAACACACCACTCCTATCTGGTGGCACATTAGATTGCACGCGCAGTGCCCCAAATTTGAAGTAGGAGGACCGACCAAGTATCTTTTTCCATCTCCCGGTTCCTAAAATCGATGCCATATACATGTCCCCTGATAGGGGACGTAACAGGGATTAAACTGATAAGAATAGAACTACTTAACACACCACTCCTATCTGGTGGCACATTAGATTGCACGCGCAGTGCCCCAAATTTGAAGTAGGAGGACCAACCAAGCATCTTTTTCCATCTCCCGGTTCCTAAAATCGATGCCATATACACGTCCCCTGATAGGGGACGTAACAGGGATTAAACTGATAAGAATAGTACTACTTAACACACCTTATAATAATGCAGAGAGAGGCAACGCAGAGAGAGGAGTCTGAAGAAGAGGAGTCAGAGGAGGAAGGTGGCTTTGAGGAGGTGGAAGACCAAACACAGCAGGCGTCCCAGGGGGCTTGTTGTCACCTTTCGGGGACCCTTGGCGTTGTACGTGGCTGGGTGGAGGAAGAGACCTTCAATGACATCAGTGAGGACAAGGAACGGGACATGGCTAGCTTGGTATCCAACCTTGTGCAAATTGGGAGTTTGCGGTTGTGCAAATGGACTGTTTGCGGTTGTTTGCGGTGCGTTAAACGGGGAGTTTGGTCTGTCACTGTGAAATGGGCGTAACCCTTACACTACCTGATCGATACAACATCATACCTGATGTTTTAAAGCACGTTATTCCAAACAATTTAGGATTCTTAGGAATGTTAGGTGATTTATGCCCTTTATGGATTAAAACCAGACTCTGCATCAACTATGTAATTTTCCATGGGAGTTTTACCATGGATCCCCCTCCGGCATGACACAGTCCAGGTATTAGTCCCCTTGAAACAACTTTTCCATCACTATTGTGGCCAGAAAGAGTCCCTGTGGGTTTTAGAATTCGCTTGCCTATTGAAGTCTGTGACAGATCGCCCGGTTCGCCCATTCACGAACAGTTGTGGAAGTTCGCGTTCACCGTTCCTCCAACTGATCTCCTATTTATGACATCCCTTACCCTCATAATCCACTTCTAGTCTAGCCTAAATTATATTCTCCTTTGGGGATAGCTTCTTGTATGAAAACTGTATTTATAAAAGGGGAGATTATTTGATTCTTTATAACTGGTGGGTTGATTTTTATATAATCTTCCCATATTTCAAGGAATTTAGGGATCTCTGTATTTAAATTATTTCGGACATCATATTGTTCAATTATCATTTTGCTCTTAACTGTTTCTATGAATTTCTTAAAACTTGGGGGTTTCAGAGACTTCCAGCTGAAGAAAATAACATTACATCCACATAAAAGGATAAAGTTAAGAAATTTTATATTTGGTAGCTCTTTACTTTTTTTCTTTTAAGAAAATTATATCTGGTATATCAATCTGAAAATTATGGTTCAAGATTTTTGTGAGCAAATGCTTGACCATGCCCCAGAATTTCTTGACTTTCGGGCATGTTCCTATACAATGTACAATAGTTGCATCTGGGAAATTACATCTATAACATGCAACTGATCTTGCCTGATTCCATTTTATGAGTTTACCTGGGGTAATATATACAAAATTAATTAATTTCAGATGTGACTCCCTCCAGGAGGATAATAATGTAGCTTTATGTACTCTTTAAATATTCTTATTAAGGGAGTCATTCTCCACAGCTTTTTTTCATTTATGAGTTAATTTATTGATATTGTCAATCCCTTTTTTATTTAATATTAATTTGTACCAATGTGAGAAAGAGAAGTTACCAGCTTTAAAAAGATTTAACCCTGTTTCAAAATCTTTCCACTGTTCTGGTAGAGATTTTGATCTAATAGAGGCAGGGTAGTGTCTAGCCTGCAAATAAGCAAAAAAAAACTCTTGTTATCAATATTAAATTATTTTTTTATTTGTTTAGAAGTTTTAGTTAAATCCCAGTTGTTCCCAAAAAATTGTTCTGCATATCCTAGCCCATTTCATTTCCATTGCCTGAAAACATATGATTTTACCCCTTCTCGGAAATCTGGATTGCCACTTAATGGAAAAAATTTAGAGAAGTAAGGTGAAACTTTTAAAAATTTACAAACCCTTTGCCAGGCAATGATGGGATTTTTATATACTATCATTTTTGAATAAAGTCTGGAAGTTTATTCGGTTGTATATGAATTAATGATTTTATTGCAAACTGGGACAAAATACTTTCTTTTATACTCTTCAAGGTAAAATGATCCATCTCTACTATCCAGTCAGGTACAAGGTTTTAAGACCAGCTGAGTTATATGCTTGACTCAGTCTATGGGGCATAATTATGATTGTGCGAGCAGACATGATCCGATATAGTGGATCATTTCCGTTGCACATCGATAAATGCAGACAGCATACACTCTCAGCATTTATCATTGCACCAGCAGTTATTATTATCAGGTATTTGTAGAACGCCAAGAGATTCTGCAGTGCTGTAAACATAGTCAATATACAGGATAGCTTTTGCAGGGATCAAGTGGGTAGAGGGCCCTGCCGAGAGTTGCACTGTTGTAGTCGGCTCTTATGAAGGTGATCTGCAAACAGCTGGGCTCATAGGCTTACATTCTAAGGGGTTCAAGAGGAAAGCAATGGAGTTAGGAAAGGTTAGTGTTGGTTGTAAGCATCCCTGAATAGTAGAGTTTTTAGGGAGTGCTTGAAGCTGTTAAAACTAGGGGAGAGTCTTGTGGAGCGAGGCAGGGAGTTCCACAAGATGGGGGCCAGTCTGGAGAAGTCCTGTAAACGGGAGTGTAAGGAAGCAACAAGAGGGAAGGAGAGGAGGAGATCCTGAGCTGATCAAAGGGGACGGGAGGGAGAGTATCTGGAGACAAGTTCTGAAATGTAGGGGAGAGTGAGGATTTTGTGTTTAATCCTAGAGGCAAGAGGAAGCCAATGAAGGTATTGGCAGAGAGGAAGCAGATGAAGATCGACGAGTAAGGAAGATGAGCCTGGCAGAGGCATTCATAATGGATTGTAAAGGAGCTATGCAGCAGCTAGGTAGACCAGAGAGGACGGAGTTGCAGTAGTCAAGGTGGGAAAGGAACTGCTGTTGCAATGCTGCCCCCCTGCAGATTCGCAGCCAATAGCAGGGGGTGTCAATCAACCCAATCGTATTCGATTGGGTTGATTTCTGGCGATTTCTGTCCATGGCCTCAGGCGGACAGGTTATGGAGCTGCTTCATAACTTCTGTTTCCAGCGAGCCTGAAGGCTCACCGGAAACACGGGGCATCAAGCTTTGCATGGAGCTTGATAAATATGCTACTATATATCGACATTTTAATCTTCCCCTTCCCCCATAATAATTCTCGCAACGCTTTATGTAATATATGAATATGTTTATATTTTTAAAATAATGGAAGGTTTTGCATTAAGTATAAAAGTTTGGGAAAGGCTATCATTTTTATCAAATTTATTTTAGCTGTAAGTGATAGAGGCAAAATCGCCCATCTCTTAAGATCAGTACATATTTTGTTAATAATTACAGGAAAGTTATGTTCATACCATTTATTCGGAGATGTAGAAATGTTAATACGCAAATATATAATATAAGGATTTGCTTCTTTAAAAATAGTTCTAGAATCAGTTTGTTTATCCAGAGGACCTCCGATTTTTCCGTGTTAACACGAAATCCTGAGCAGAAGCCAAAAACTTGAAGGATCTATAATAATTTGGGCATATTTACCCTTGTATTACTGATAAATACCAAAAGATCTGCATAAATAAAAACAGAGAAGAGCTCAACCTGGGAACAAAGAACAGCATAATAGCTTGTTCTATGGCTAGTTACCACCCAAGAAGCAGCCTCTTTTTGCTCAACATGTGCCTTTCACAGAGAAGAACTTTCCTGTAGCATATCAGTTGGATCCTGACTTAACAGTGCAGTCCAGCCCCAAAATACCAGGTAATCCCTCTCTGAACGAGAGAAACGGTAAAACCTTAGATGTACGTTTCGGCCTATTGTGGGCCTCGTCAGTGAGGTGCAGCCATATCCCTCTAGGCACACTGAGCAACGGGTCCCTAAGGTTCATAATTTGCATAAATATAAAAAGAGAAGCGCTCAACCTGGGAATGAACAACAGCATAATAGCTTGTTCTATGGCTAGTTACCACCCAAGAAGCAACCTCGTTTTGCTCAACATGTGATTTTCGCAGAGAACTTTCCTGTAGCATATCAGTCTGATCCTGACTTAACAGTGCAGTCCAGCCCCGAAATACCAGGTTATCCCTCTCTGAACCAGAGAAACGGCAAAACCCCAGACGTACGTTTCATAATTCTTTTATTAGAAAAATAATCATATATGCACATATACAAAATTAAATCATTATAACAAATGCAAACAAAATATCTCTTCTTACAAAACAACTGAAATGTTGACCCAAACTTTTGTCATCAGAAAGAATTCAAAATGCAAACATAAAACTTATATAATCACACAAAATAAAATTAAACATCATTCAAATACAGACAAAAACAAACTGGAGAAAAAAACAAAAAAAACCTAAAAACTAAAAAATCCAATCCTTCCACTTCTTTGTCTTCCAGATGCCTTCAGAATCTAATTCCTCATATCGACTCCTATCAAAAGAAAAATATAAAAACAACTTCCCACGGATCATACCCACACAATTAACTACAGTAACTACTTCTTTCTTAAAAATCAATATATTACGCACATCCCACAACACCTCCTTCACACAACATGCTAACAACCATATAAATCTTGCTTTCTCCTTATCCACACCACTTCCACACAAACCATACATCATCATATTAAAAATGAAAAACTGCACTTCAGTCAGACCCTTAATCATCTTACTCAAACTTCTCCAAACATCCCTAGCATACTCACAATTCAAAAACAAATGAATAACGCTTTCACTTTGACAACAACCATCTCTAGGACAAACTTCTGAAGCCACTAAACAACGCACTCTCTGAAAATCCCTTGTCGGCAAACCCTTATGCACACTCATCCAACTAATATCTTTCTGCCTATTCATCAAATTTACACACATTTTTCCATACCAACACACATTCATTCTCATTCAAACCCCCAATCAACTCAAGACCTTCCTTCTTCTCCAACATTTTCAACACCATGCTGTTTTCACACCACATCTCCCTACTAACATTCTCCAAACCATATTTTTTAATCCAACATGCCACCCTTACATAAAACCATGTGACAGCAAAACATACCGGTTTCTTTCTATCAATCTCAAACAAACCATATTGTCTTTAAACATTTCCACAAGCATATTTTACCATACAACCAGCTATGCTATCCTTACCACTTAGAACCACAGACCTACTAACATATTTTACAGCCACGAATCTTTCCACATTTGGAAAACCCTTACCACCAACATTCTTACTCTTAGCAACAACATCTCTTTCCAAATGCTCCATACCAGAACTCCAGAAAAAAGAAAACAACACTCTCAAAATTCTCTGAGAAATCCTCCCAGGAGGTGGAAAAAATAACGCTAAATATCAAAACCGATTTAATAACTAACATTTTTTCCAAAGATAAAGTCCTTAAAGACCAAAATTGAAGACTTCTACTCACTTTATCAAAAACATTTTCCCAACTTTCCAAGCCTTTCAAATCCACATCAAATTTCACACCCAACACCTCAATTGCACCGTCAGTCACAGGCCATCCACAGGAATCAATCTCTCTATCAATACCAAAAACTTTAACTTTACACTTATTCCAATTAACTCTGAAACCACTTGCCATACAAAAACATTCAACCTCTTTACCATTTTTTTTTCATCCTTCCCCCTTCTCTCCCCCGGGGGGGGGGGGGGGAGATATCCTATTTTAAGTAGCAACCTATTATTTAAACCCCTATAGACTGCCAATTTCTGTTCTACATTTACTATTTTTTAACATAGTTTCTCATTTTTAATTATGCAGGTTATTTGCGGGCAACCGAAGGTTATAAACTGTCTAGTATATGGGAAAGTTAGTAATCTTAGTGTAAACTAGGTTTTTCAGTAGACTACAGTTAACATAAGGAAACATGGGAGAGTTAGAAATTTAGGAAAGGGTAATTGCGCTGAACGAAGTATCTAGAGCAAGTTAATACAGGGTATAGCACAGTTGATTATGCATTTTGAGAAATAAGCAGAAGTGCCTTTCTTTCTTTTTTATCTCATCTGTTATGTAATAGATAGAGATTGTTCCCTTCCTTTTTTTCTGTGGTAATGCATGCCTCATGACCTTTTCTTTAATATTTTCAATCTAAAGGCTTTGATGTTTGTTTGTGGTCTACTTTATTAAACTCAATAAAAATCATTAAAAGAAAATTACATGCCCTACCTGAATCATGAAAGTTTACTTTTGACTAGACTGTCCCTTTAAATTTACATATTGAAGAAAGTCCTTTCATGTTCAAGATTGCATGAGTATTTGAACTAAAAGTTAAAGGGACAGTCTACACCAGAATTTTTATTGTTTTAAAAGATAGATAATCCCTTTATTACCCATTTCCCAGTTTTGCATAACCAACACAGTTATAATAATATACTTTTAACCTCTGTGATTAACTTGTATCTAAGCCTCTGCAAACTGCCCCTTTTTTCAGTTCTTTTGACAGACTTGCAGTCTAGCCAATCAGTGCCTGATCCCAGATAACTTCTCGTGCACAAGCACAGTGTTATCTATATGAAATACGTGAACTAACACCCTCTAGTGGTGAAAAACTGTTAAAATGCAATCTGAAAGAGGTGGGCTTCAAGGTCTAAGAAATTAGCATATGAACCTCCTAGGTTAAGCTTTCAACTAAGAATACCAAGAGAACAAAGCAAAATTGGTAATAAAAGTAAATTGGAAAATTGTTTAAAATTACATGCTCTATCTGAATCATGAAAGTTTATTTTGGCCTAGACTGTCCCCTTAAGTTAATCACATGCACAGATGATTTATAAACTTCCATTAAAAACAAAACAAAAAAAACATTCAACCAAAGTTTTCACCCTCATCAAACCAGCCTGAGTCTCACATACCACACTTACATCATCCATATTCCCAATCACTTTCAAACACCTTCCATTACTGCCAGGAACTCTCATACCTCTAACTAATTTATCCTTCCTTAAAGGGACAGTCAACACTCAAAATAAACTTGCTGGAATAAATTACTTACAACACGATTACTGCAAACATCCTTATACGCATCCTCTAGTCCAGACTGAATCGCTTTTTTAAAAAAAAAAAACAACAACAACTGAGTTCTAAGCCAAAAATGGATCCCAAACTCCTCCTATGTTTACGTCACTCTCAAGCTGATTCTAACTGCAAATCAAATGAGCCACAACGACTCCTGAGTGTTCATGCCCAATTGCGCATGCGTAATTCGTATGTTTCATCAGTAGCAGCCTCTTTATACACAAAACTGTGTAAAGGTTCCCTATTCAGCGACGGATCTCCAGAGCAACAGGTAAGAGATGTATTCTGATGGGATCTGTCACTGCTCTGCTGTTTGGGGAATTTAGTAGCATAGGGCACCTCATAGACAGAATGCCACCAGCTCAGTGTTGCTAAAATGACAGAAGGCTGTGCGGGCAGGTGCGGGTGCTCCCACAGGTCTGTGTCTGAGCTGGGCTATATTTGTGTTTTGTTGGATAAGGGGTTAATATTCCGTAGCTAAAGTATAATAGTTGCATATAAAACTACACTGATGTTTTTGAAGTATCTAGTAGTTATCGATAAAATCATCAGCTATTTAAACACTCCCATCCCATGTTTCCCCCATACCATAGCACGCAGCAACCCTCCCAGACATCTCCAGCTCTTCCTGCCTGTATGATAGCCAGCCAGGCCACACTCATACTACAGGAACTTGGGTCTGAGTCCACCAATCACCTTCAGCAATCCAGGAACGTTGACTGCGAGAGGGAGGCTTGAAACGCACAGTTGTATGAATGTGTCATATGATTAGGTGCACATACTTGTATTGTCACTACAGAGGTACGTGCTGCTGACTAGTGTTACTGCCTCAAACTAAGGTTTATAAACCTCATATAATATCTTTGTCTACAACTATTACTAAACGCAAACTGAATTGCATCCGGATAGCTGGGGAACTGGTGCAGCACTAAATTTGATCCCCACCTCTTCCTGTATTGAAAGACAAAAATGGAGACAATGCACATCGTCATCAAGTTTGGCGGGCACAAGAGAATTTTAAAAAATTAGAAAGATGCTGTGGAGAAGAAGACGATGGGAGGAGGAGTTATGGAGCCATGTTTTTTTCAAAACGGCAGTTAACTTTTTAGGAAAAAATAGCGATTACGTGTGGACTACAACAGTGAATAAGGATGTATGGACTAATCAGGTGGCAATTAAGACAATACAGTAAGTGTATTTTGAGTATTGACTGTCCCTTTAAACTAGTTAACAATGCCTCAATGACACATACAAATAACACAGGAGACAAAGGAAAACCTTGACGCACTCCAGATTTAACACAAAATTACTCAGTCAAAAAAACATTAACCTGAACTTGACTCACAATATCACAATACAAACATTTAAACCATCTAATAATCTTACCAGAAAAATCTAAACTTTCTAAAACATAAAACATGCACTACCCTATCATATGCTTTTTCAAAATCCACAATAGCAACAGCAACAAACCTCATGTTCTC
Organism: Bombina bombina; assembly: GCF_027579735.1. Classification (NCBI taxonomy): domain Eukaryota; kingdom Metazoa; phylum Chordata; class Amphibia; order Anura; family Bombinatoridae; genus Bombina; species Bombina bombina. Next base: position 894,209,871 of record NC_069503.1, on the reverse strand, counting down.
CCTCACATACCACAGTACATCATGTAGTAACAAAACATTTTCAGAAATCTGACGCCCAGGAACAGCACACACTTGCTCTTCACCCACAACCTTACCAATCACTCCACGTATTCTATTTGCCAGCACCTTTGCAATAACTATATAGTCAACATTAAACAACGTAATCGGCCTCAAATTCCTCAAATCTCTTTTATCACCCTTTTTAAATAGCAACACAATCAATCTTTTCCTCATTGACACAGGCAAAACATTAATTCTCAAAACAAACGTACAAACATCCAACATATCCACCCCAATCAAATTCCAAAAACAAGTATAATTTTCAACAGGCAAACCATCACAACTAGGTACCTTCCCATTCTTAAAACTCCTAACAACCTCTGCAATCTCATCCAAACTTATATCCCTTTCTAAAATATCATTATATTTTTCCAACTTAACCTCAATGTCTCACAACAACTCTTTTTCCAATAAAACATCTCTTGTCTTTTCTTTATACAGCTCACTATAAAACTTATGAACTTCACGCAAAACACCACCCGTACCATTAATTTCACACTGGTCCTAACACTAACAAAACCAGTCTTTCCTTCAAAAGCTTTCTTAAAAAAAAAATATTTACTACAAGACTCATCCTTTTCCATTTTCTCCAATCTTGCCATAAAAACAATTGTATTTCCTTTTTCATGCACACACTTTTTAATTATCTTTCTTGCTTCAGCAATTTCCTCATGCACATCAATACCACAATTTCTCAATTCATACAAATACAACAACCTCATATACCATTTATCATACAACTTCCTTTCCATTTTAGCTTTCTCACAGCCTTTCTTAATAAAAAAACCCTCTGTATTTCCACCTTCAACAATTCCCACCGCATAAGCACATTACTAAAATCCCACTTTCTTTCATGCCACCTTTCATACATCCAAACAAACTGACGCTTAATCTTCTCATGTTTTATATCAAATCCACATTCAGTTTCCAAACACCCTCACCATACTTGATCTTCAAATCACAATTCACTTTACACATCAAAAGGGCATGATCCGTAAAGGGCATACGCTTTAAAGAAAAATCGTCAACACCTAGAAATTTAAATAAAAAATCAATTCAAGGTTTTATCCCACCAGGAACAAATGAGTGCAGGGTATTCACATGTGCCAGAGGCACTCAGTTGTGCCAATAGATGCAGGCTGGACCTGTTACAGCAGCCCAGCTCGCTGTTTACTTGCAGGGCGTGCTCCTTATCTTCCTATGCCAGATATAGGTATAAAGTGAGGGGGGCACAAACACAAACATAACGTGTGTATCAGTCAAATAGAGTATAAATAAAATGTACACGTGCAGGATACTCACAAAAGCGGCGGCACTCAAATGTGCCAGATGATGCAGGCTGGGCCTTTAGCAGCAGCTGTAACTGAGCAGTGGTGAGATCTCTATGAAGTCTCAGAATACCAGAAGAAAGGACTAAACCAGGTAGCGTAGGGCGGCTAAAAAAAAGTGACACACAGTGGCTCCAATGTGTATAAAAAATCTTATGAAATTTTAATTTATTCAGCACTTTTCAATTTTCTGACCGTTTAGGACCAGGACTATTTCTGCAGTGTTTGTGTTTAGCTGTAATTATCCTCTTACTCATTTACTGTACCCACACATATTATATGTGTGTAAAAAGTCCAGCCTGCATCTATTGGCACAACTGAGTGCCTCTGGCACATGTGAGTACCCTGCACTAATTTATTCCTTACCCTGGCGTTTTATTATTGATACACACATATGGCGCCTCTTTCTCTGCTCTTGTCTTGGATGCTTGTGTCCAAAGAGTGCTGCCTATTAGTGTTGCTGGTAAACTGCCAGTTATAACGAAGATTCTGTCTGGAACCCCATGAAGACAGTGCTTCCAAGATTGGGACTTATGAAAATTCTAAATATTTGAGTATAACAATTACCTCTTTTTTTTATTTATTTTTTGTTTTGATTTGGAATAGCACTCTTTTATACCATTGCTTGAGACTATCTACTAATCTCATATATATTTTTTGTTTATTTTTGATTTGGTATTTGTATAGCACCTCCTTTGGGTTTACTATTTTATAACCTTCTGTTTTTTTATCCCACCACTATCACTAAAGAAAGTAAAACCCTCCCCTGAAAATTAAACAGACCTGAAGGCATCCTTCAAACCAAAAGGTTCAAGCAGATCAACTAAAAAAAAACTCCCACCCTCTCTATCCCCATTATTTATAATACAATTAAAATCCCCAACCAAAAAAGTTGGATCTCGACCTGGCAGAAAAAACTTTAATATTTCAAAATTAAAAGGACAGTATACTATAAAATAGTTTTCCCCTTAATTTGTTTCCAATTACTTTTTTTACCATCTGCAGAGTATAAAATGTATGAGATTTGCTTTTTTAAGGCTTATTTGTGTATATGAATGAACTGATCTTGTGTTTTGAAGCCTCAACCTAATAAAATGGGTTGAGTTGGTAGGTATTATAAGATCTCATTACGTTATAACATTGTGTACATATACCTGTTTCTTTATCTTATATCTGTCCATAAATCAATCACCAATACTTGGAGAGAACAATGTAAAATTAACATTTTATTACTTTATCTCTTCTATAACCCACTGGGAGTATAATTTCTTCTACTGGCTGTGTTAACACAGCTTGGCCTTGAGGCCAAAAACTTTAAGGATAGGTGTGGATACCACAGGCTAAATAAACTATTTAAAATACCAATATAAGAGCAATGGAAATACTTTATATACACTACATAAGGTAAAGTGGATCATTGGGAACAAATTAAAGGGGAGAACATTTTTTGAGTAAACTGTCCCTTTAAGCAAACGTTCTACCCTATTTGAAGAATCATAAACAAATGATAAACAGTCCCACAAAAACTTAAACTAACCAAAAGAACCCAACCTGGGACAAAATTTTCTACATTAAGGATAGAAAAACAAAACCCCTTAAACAAAACTCCCACCCCCCATTCCTATCAGAAGAACAATACCATAAATTAGGACCATATTCCCAGTCAGCACATTTAGGATGCTCAGAGAGACCACATTCCTGCAAACAAAAAATATTAGCAGAACATACAGATAATAACTTAAAAATTGCAGCTCTCCTTGCTATATTTACATACCTCTGACATTAAGGGAAGAAATGGTCAGAAACATCACAAAAATAAATTAAAGAAAAACAAAAAAAGAATTAACATCAGGACTTCTTCTTTCCTTTCTTTTTCTTGGGACTCAAAGGAGATCCTTTAAATCTGGCTCTGTGATGTTCCGACCTTCTAGGCTCCCCCTTGCCAGCCTCATAACCAGTAACTTCAGCAAGTTCGTTAACATCTCTTGTATCTAGATAACCAATAGAAGAAACATCAGAAAAGTCACCAATACACTGAATTTAGTAGAGACAGAAGGAAACTCTGAAATTAAAGAGTCAGCATCACTTGCAGTATCTGGATCTGCGCTCTAAACTACTGGAAGATCCAAATCAGGACTCTCCCATCCATCAGAAACTGCACCTTTTTTCCGCTTGGAGGCAGATTTTTTCCCTGCAGTGTCCATATCCTCCTCAGAACCAGAGGCCACAACAGCAGACCAATCAATGTTCTCCCCCTCACCAAGAACAGCATCAGGAGCAGGATCACAAGATGACTCAGTGAAGGAAATGGGGCAACAGGGCTTCAAGAACATCAGAAGCAGCTAACACATTAGATGTAGCAAGATCCACCTCATGAAGATTAAATTGGGCTTCCTCCACCTTTTCAGCCACAGGAACCACCACAGGAGCATCAGACACCTCTCTGACAGGGACCCCAACTGCAGATTTCTTACACAAAAGAGGTAATATAGAGTTCAATGCCTCATCAGAGACCTCCTCCTAATTCACAGATGGCTCAACTGCAACTGAAGATGTTTTTTTTTGCAACATCAGCGTAGGAAGGCTTCACTCTATCAAGCCCCTGCAACATCATCAAAGGACACATCCTGCACAGATGACTTGAAGAACCACACAGGGCACAGTTCCGGCATTTACTACTGTATAATGGTCAACAAGATGATCCTCCTCACTGCAATTTTGACATCTGGCACCTGGGCAATTTTCAGCAATGTGACCAAACAGGTTGCAACTATGGCAAAAAAGAGGCATATCATCATAATATAGGAAACCTCTTTTTCCACCAATGACGAAAGTCTGTGGAGGGTGTTTCTTTCCACCAATACCTAATTCATCTGGCACAAACCACACACAGAACTTGCGCTTTCTATTTAAAGTCCCAAACTGATTCTTCAGCTTGCTACCTCCTTTATCATCAAAGTAGCGACAAAGAAACAGCCGAATTTCCACATCAGCGACCCACGGGTTATACATATGTAATGTCACCAGGATTCTTTTCTCCCTCTGTACACATGCAAAAAATCTCATGCCCACCATCTCTGGAGCAGCAGCCATATCAATAGTCCATTAATATCAGGTCTGTAAATGATGCTCATCGGTGAAAGCCACATCAAAAATCCCTCTTGAAAGGAAAGACTGAACACAATGCAAACTTGCTCTTGGCATCTTCAAAACACCCTCCAAAACAACCTGTTGGACATGAGTCAAACCAATCTTCTCTCAGAAGTCCTCAGCAATCAGCATGTGACTGAAGTCCAGGGACGATGCCACAAGGCCAAGGGGACGGCCCTACTACCCAGTTGCTCTATGCCTAAGGAGTAGCCACTCCCCAAATGAACAACAGCATAATAGCTTGTTCTATGGCTAGTTACCACCCAAGAAGCAGCCTTTTTTTGCTTAACATGTGCCTTTCACAGAGAAGAACTTTCCTGTACAATAGCAGTCTGATCCTGCCTTAACAGTGCGGTCCAGCCCCTAAATACCAAGCAATCCCTCTCTGAACGAGAGAAACAGCAAAACCCCAGATGTACGTTTTGGCCTATTGTGGGCCTCGTCAGTGAGGTGCAGCCATATCCCTCTAAGCACACTGAGCAACGGGTCCACGTCTGTCTTCCCACATCACCCTTAGGGAGACTTCCATAAGGTTCATAGTTTGCATAAATAAAAACTGAGAAGCGCTCAACCTGGGATCGAACAACAACATAATAGCTTGTTCTATGGCTAGTTACCACGCAAGAAGCAGCCTCTTTTTGCTCAACATGTGCCTTTCACAGAGAAGAACTTTCCTGTAGCATATGGCTTCTCTCTCCTTATTTATGCTAGTATGCTAATGTTCGTTCCCAGGTTGAGCGCTTCTCTCTTTTTATTTATGCAAATGATGACCTTGACGGAAATCTCCCTAAGGGTGATGCGGGAAGCCAGACGTGGACCCGTTGCTCAGTGTGCCTAGAGGGATATGTCTGTACCTCATGAGGCCCACAATAGGCTGTTGAAACGTATGTCTGGGTTTTTTCCGTTTCTCTCGTTCAGAAAAGTATTGCCTGGTATCTCAGGCCTGGACTGTACTGTTAAGTCAGGATCAGACTGATATGCTACAGAAAAGTTCTTCTCTGTGAAAGGCACATGTTGAGCAAAAAGAGGCTGCTTCTTGGGTGGTAACTAGCCATAGAACAAGCTATTATTCAAATGTTTGTTCCCAGGTTGAGCGCTTCTCTCTTTTTATTTATGCAAATTATGACCCTGACAGAAGTCTCCCTAAGGATGATGCAGGAAGCCAAACGTGGACCCGTTGCTCAGTGTGCCTAGAGGGATATGGCTGCACCTCACTGACGAGGCCCATAATAGGCCAACACGTACATCTGGGGTTTTGACGTTTCTCTCATTCAGAGAAAGATTGCCTGGTATTTTGCGGCTGGACCCTACTGTTAAGTTAGGATCAGATTGATATGCTACAGGAAAGTTCCTCTCTGTGAAAGGCACATGTTGAGCAAAAAGAGGCTGCTTCTTGGGTGGTAACTAGCCATAGAACAAGTAATTATGCTAATGTTCGTTACCAGGTTAAGCGCTTCTCTCTTTTTACTTATGCAAATACCAGAAGATCGTCAGCATATAATGCAACTTGCAGTTCGCTCTTTCCTATTTGGATTCCTTTGATATTCTTTCTGATAGTAATTTCTAAGGGCTCTATCGCTAAGTTAATTAGCAGGGGAGAAAGCGGACATCCCTATGTTTTTTTCTTCGACCAGCATACTAGATTTGTCTGAGAAACAGTCCAATGCAAAAATAACTTTCCTAATATTTGAAAAAGAGGCTCATCCCACCATAAACCCGGTCTGATCTGGGTGTATTAATTCGCTCATTAAGGACTTCATTATTGTGGCAATAATCTCTGTTAATAATTTATACTCCGTATTGAGCAATGATATAGGGCAATATGATCCCACATTTTCTGACTTTCTATTCTTTTTACAGATTAGCGTAATGATTTAGTATATTCCTGCGATATTTTTTCACTTTTGATATAATGGGAATTAATCAATTTAAGCAATGGAATGCTAACTTGATCTATCAAATGTTTGTAATATTCTGCTGGTAGGCCATCTGGGCCAGCTGCTTTGTTAAGAATAGTTTTTGTTATTGCTTTATTCACTTTGTTTAACTCAATTGGCTTATTTTGATTTTTCAACTTATCTGGATCTACTTAAGGTAGGGGACATTTATCCCAGATTTTTTTTTTATTTTGTACATCTATTTTATCCTCTTTAAATATATTTTGGTAATAATCTAAAAATTCCGCTGCAATTTGTGCATTTTTTGTATGCCTTACCCCCTTATTTACAATTGTCTCTATTATATTGGAACCCTGTGCCTGTTTAACCGTATTTGCTAGATGTTTACCTATTTTATTTCCAAATCTATGGAATTTAACACTAGCCCTGAGCGCGTATTGAGTCATTGACTGTGTTAAAAAAAAATCTTGTTCCAATTTTTGCCTGTTCATATATTTCCCAATTCTCTTTCAAAGGATATAATAGGTATACATTATACGCATTTCGCAGTTGGTTAGCTAATTGTGTGTTTCGTGCAGTCTTTTTTTTCCATTTAATTAAGTAAGCATTGATTTTCCCTCTTAGCACCGCCTTTGATGCTTCCTAATATATTCCAGGATTCATTACTGAATTTTCATTGAAGGTTTTATAATGCTGCCAAGCATTAATTAACCAATTTTTACATTTTATAGTTGCCACAAGATATTTCGGGGAGGGGGGAACGAAAGTGAATTGAACCGTTGTCTGTCTTAGAGGGATGCACAAAGTTATTGGAGCATGATCTGATATTATAATTGGGTTGATGCCAGTTGTTAAGTCTAGGCCAAGCATTCTCTCATTTACCAGAAACATGTCAATTCTAGAGAAAGTCTTATATGTTTTTGATTCACAGGTGTATTCTCTTACATCTGGATTATGAATTCTCCAAATATCTTAAATTCAGACATAATCTGATTTTTTTTTAAAGATTTTAATTCCCCCTATAATGATTTTCATGCATTCTTTTATTCTTATCCAGTCTATCTATTGGCAGTTGTGCTGATAAGTTAAAATCCCGCCCCCACTATTAATTGGATATCTGTATGCTCCGTCAATTTTTTTGCAATTTTATCCCAAAATGATTTATCTGGTGAGTTTGGACCATAGACATTACATAAAATAAACTTTTGAGTTTCTATTTTTATATGTAGGACTTTATATCTGCCTTCTGAATCTACTTCTTTATGAACTATTTCATTAGTTCTTTATTGAGTAATATTGCCACGCCTTTTTTTCTCTTTTGACAGGGCATTGCCAGAATCTCCCCTACCCATCCTGTTTTTAATTTTATGATCTCATTAGCTTTTAAATATGTTTCCTGTAAAAAAGCAATTGATGTTTTTAAACTTCTAAGATGTTTCAGGATAAATTTTATTTTAACTGGGGTTGTGATGCCCCTAATATTCCAGGAAGTCAAATTCAAACTAGTCATATCTTAAACAATTGAATAACTTAATGGGGTGCTACACCGAGAAAAGTGAGGAGAGGAAGGGATGTTCCAATTCATCCGAACATAATAGAACAAAAAACGGAAAGGGAGGAGGACGACAAAAGGGTCGAAGGAAAAAAAAACACATAACATATCGAATACATGTACATAATTATTTTTTACAAACTGCTGAGAAATGCTTTGGATTTTTCTACAGTATAGAACGTGAGAGTCTCTCTCTCTTTCTTAACCTGTAATTTAGCGGGATATATAATATATGCTATCAGTCCAGTTTTTATTATGCTAAAGCATATGCTTGTCATTTCTTTTCTACAAAGAGTTGTTTAAGAGAAGTCTTGAAATATAAGGATACGGTTTTCATCAAACTGAATATCTTTTTTCTTTTTCCTGTAATAGGTCAGAATGTCTATCTTGTCTTGACAGTTTATATGTTTTACTATTACTGGTCTATTTTGGTTTGCTGCTACAACATTACGTATCTGTCCGATTCTGTGGGCTCTTTCCAACACTATTGTGTGATTGGTTTTTGGCATGTCTAGTATCGTAGGTAGTTTTTTTTGCAGAGGTTTCATGATTCAATGGATTCAGGGATACCTATTATCCGTAGATTGTTCCTTCTGGAACGGTCCTCAAGCTCAGTTATTTTAGTCTGCAACTTCAATATCAGAGAATCTTGTTGTGTAATATTTTTTTCTTGTATATTAGTTTCAGTGGCGTCACTAGGGGGGGGCGGGGGGGGGGGGGCGGGGGGGGGGTTGCGGGCCGCACCCGGGTGACACCCTCCAGGGGGTGACACCAAAAAAAAATTTTTTTTTTTTTTTAATTTTATTGAAATTCAAAGAAATACAATGTTGAGAGGCATCCCGGCTGCTTTTGCTTGTTTATACTTTGCTTCTCCCCTGCCCAATTTCGCTATGAATGTTGTGGGCATGCCGTGGGGCTTGCAAAGTTGCGCTGCTAGCCTAAACCTGCCTGCCTATCTGTGCTCACTGACATGTGGAGCAGTGGAGTCACTCACTGCTGTGCTGTCTCTCTAAATGGGAACTGGCAAATCATGAGGGGATGCCTGGCACCTGACCGCATGACTGTTTGACACTGTCTTTAAAGTGAAGGAGCCACGTATGATGCCCACCAGACCATTACGGTTACGGTACACTAAGTGCACACTGAACAGGTAGGAGGGCGGGCGGGGGTCTGGGGGTGGGCAGAGTGCAGAGGTGATTGGCCATAAGAAGCGGTAGGCACGAGGCCCGGGGCTGTGCACTGACAGGCTTGGAACAGAGTCAGAGAGCAGAATTTTCATAGTTTGCGCCTAAACCTTTTCTTTAGTGATTTATTTTTAGAGTGCTCTGTTTATCTTTCATTTGATGCTCTGCTGAGCCAGGGAGCAGCTCTAGGCATGTGCTTTATAATTAATGCAGTGCAGTTTACATATTTTGTAAGTGTGTGTCTGAGTTTTTGTGTGTGTGTGTCTCAGTGTTTTTGTGTGTGTGTTTTTGTGTGTGTGTCTGAGTGTGTTTCCGAGTGTTTGTGTGTGCATCTGAGTATGTTTTTAAGTGTGTCTGAGTGTTTGTATGTGTGTGTGCCTGTGTTTTTGTGTGTGTCTGCTTTCTGGGGGGGGGGGGGTGACACCATAACTTACCGCACCGGGTGACACCAACCCTAGTGACACCACTGATTAGTTTTATCTTCTAGCTGTGAAATTCGGGATTCAGCTTCAAATAGTCTTTTATTAAGCTGTTGTATCTCATCAGTCAAAAACGTCAAATTCTGTGTTAGGATATTAAGTTGAGGTAGAATAAATTCTAACTCTTGTTTTAGTATATTAAATTGTGGCGCTATCATGTTTGAGATTTCTTTTGCCAGATTTTGTGAGCCTGGTATAGGCAAGGATAGATCAGTAGAATCCAGAGAGCTCTCATGAAGGGTGCTCGTATTAGTTCTGTCTTTTTTGTCTTTGTCTTTGATATCTTTTGATTTAGGAGGCATATTTGGTGATCTTGTTTAAGATATATTCACAAATTTCTCCATAAAAGAGAGAGAACAAAGAGGACAGGGAGAAATAAAAGGGAGAGAGTGAGAATGTGTGGGAAGTGTACAGTAAATATACAGTGATAAAGTGTAAGGATCAGGAATGAGCTAGTCCGTCAGTACAAAAAAAACACCTATATGGTAGTGTTATAATCTATGACTCAATGTGAACTAGAACAACAAATAGAATAGAAGGAGCAATGGAGTGTGTGCGGAGGAGAGAAAAAAAATAAAAAATAATGCAAATGGCATGGAAGTGTGAAAAAAGGGAAGGGTGAACAAGCCCTATTTACACAGTAATTATCAGAAAAAATCCAATCTAAGTTGGATCAAGTCTAAGCACTTTACGAGCTTGCAGGCACTTATACACTATGGCCTATAGTTATCAACATGTCTACTTACCTGCCGCTGCCGGCCCCAATACGCCTGCCTAAACTCGCCGCCGCAGACCTGAATACGCTCGCCAAAGTTATCAATAAAGCTGTCAAAAAGCCGCGCACCAAGTAGGGGGCGATGAGCAGCGGTCTGTGATAGTTATCACTCATCCGATCTTGCTGCTCTTCGGCTTTTTCCCAGCTTTATTGATAAGCTGTCACTAAGAACCCACACTAAACTACACTGTTCTACCCCCTATACCGGCGCCCCCGGAGCCCCCCGCAACTAAATAAAGTTAATAACCCCTAAACCGCCGCTCCTAGACCCCGCCGCAACTATAAGAAATGTATTAACCCCTAAACCGCCACTCCTGGAGCCCACCGCCACCTACATTATACCTAGTAACCCCTATCCTGCCCCCCCTATACCGCCACCACCTATAATAAATTTATTAAGCCCTATCCTGCCGATCCTGGAGCCCCCCCACAACTAAATAAAGTTATTAACCCCTAAACCGCCGCTCCTAGACCCCGCCGCAACTATAATAAATGTATTAACCCCTAAACCGCCGCTCCCGGAGCCCACCTCCACCTACATTATACCTAGCAAACCCCTATCCTGCCCCCCTACACCTGTCGCCACCTATAATAAATGTATTAACCCCTATCCTGCCCCCCTACACCGCCGCCACTATAATAAAATTATTAACCCCTAAACCTAAGTCTAACCCTAACACCCCCCTAACTTAAATATTAATTAAATACATCTAAATATTATAACTCTTATTAACTAAATTAATCCTATTTAAAACTAAATACTTACCTTTAAAATAAACCCTAATATAGCTACAATATAAATAATAATTATATTGTAGCTATCTTAGGATTTATTTTTATTTTATAGGCAACTTTCAATTTATTTTAACTAGCTACAATAGCTATTAAATAGTTATTAACTATTTAATAGCTACCTAGTTAAAATAATTACAAAATTACCTGTAAAATAAATCCTAACCTAAGTTACAATTACACCTAACACTACACTATCATTAACTAATTTATTCCTATTTAAAACTAAATACTTACCTGTAAAATAAACCCTAAGATAGCTACAATGTAATTAATAATTACATTGTAGCTATTTTAGGATTTATATTTATTTTACAGGTAACTATGTATTTATTTTAGCTAGTTAGAATAGTTATTAAATAGTTATTAACTATTTAATAACTACCTAGCTAAAAGAAATACAAAATTACCTCTAAAATAAATCCTAACCTAAGTTACAATTAAACCTAACACTGCACTATCATTAAATTAATTAAATAAATTAGCTACAAATAACTACAATTAAATACAATTAAATAGACTAACTAAAGTACAAAAAATAAAAAAAACTAAGTTAGAAAAAAAGAAAAAAAAGGTTACAAACATTTAAAAAATATTACAACAATGTTAAGCTACTTACACTTAATCTAAGCCCCCTAATAAAATAACAAAGACCCCCAAAATAAAAAAATGCCCTACCCTATTCCAAATTACGAAAGTTAACAGCTCTATTACCTTACCAGCCCTTAAAAGGGTCTTTTGCGGGGCATGCCCCAAAGTATTCAGCTCTTTTGCTTGTAAAAAAAAAAATACAACCCCCCAACATTAAAACCCACCACCCACACACCCCTACTCTAACCCAAACCCCCCTTAAATAAACCTACCACTACCCCCTGAAGATCATTCTACCTTTAGCAGTCTTCAGCCAGCCAACCACCGATGGAACAGAAGAGGACATCCGCAGCGGCCGAAGTCATCATCCAAGGGGCACTGAAGAAGTCTTCATCTTATTAAAGTCATCATCCAAGGGGTGCTGAAGAGGTCTTCCATCCGATCGGAACAGCCAATAGAATGCAAGCTCAATCTAATTGGCTGATTGGATCAGCCAATCGGATTGAACTTCAATCTGATTGGCTGATTCAATCAGCCAATCCGATTTTTCCTACCTTAATTCCGATTGGCCAATCGGAATTCGAGGGACGTCATCTTGGATGACGTCACTTAAAGGAACCGTCATTCATCGGGAAGTCATCGGTGGAAGAAGATGGCTCCACGTCAGCTCGTCTGAAGATGGCTCCGCTCCGGATGGATGAAGATTGAAGACGCCGCCTGGATGAAGACTTCAATCGGATGGAAGACCTCTTCAGCGCCCCTTGGATGATGACTTCAATCAGATGGAAGACTTCTTCAGCGCCCCTTGGATGATGACTTCGGCCGCTGCGGATGTCCTCTTCTGTTCCATCGGTGGTCAGCTGGCTGAAGACAGCTAAAGGTAGGATGATCTTCAGGGGGGTAGTGTTAGGTTTATTTAAGGGGGGCTTTGGTTAGAGTAGGGGTGTGTGGGTGGTGGGTTTTAATGTTGGGGGGGTTGTATTTTTTTTTACAGGCAAAAGAGCTGAATACTTTGGGGCATGCCCCACAAAAGGCCCTTTTAAGGGCTGGTAAGGTAATAGAGCTGTTAACTTTCGTAATTTAGAATAGGGTAGGGCATTTTTCTTATTTTGGGGGGCTTTGTTTTGTTCGGCTGGGAAAAAGCCGAAGAGCAGCGAGATCGGATGAGTGATAACTATCACAGACCGCTGCTCATCGCCCCGTACTTGGTGCGCGGCTTTTTGACAGCTTTATTGATAACTTTGGCAAGCGTATTCAGGTGCGCGGCAGCGATGGTAGGCGAGTTTAGGCAGGCGTATTGGGGCGTATTGGGGCCGGCAGCGGCAGGTAAGTAGACATGTTGATAACTATAGGCCATAGTGTATAAGTGCCTGCAAGCTCGTAAAGTGCTTAGACTTGATCCAACTTAGATTGGATTTTTTCTGATAATTACTGTATAAATAGGGCTTGTTCACCCTTCCCTCGGCTGGCTGAAGACGGCTAAAGGTAGGATGATCTTCAGGGGGGTAGTGTTAGGTTTATTTAAGGGGGGTTTGGGTTAGAGTAGGGGTGTGTGGGTGGTGGGTTTTAATGTTGGGGGGGTTGTATTTTTTTTACAGGCAAAAGAGCTGAATACTTTGGGGCATGCCCCACAAAAGGCCCTTTTAAGGGCTGGTAAGGTAATAGAGCTGTTAACTTTCATAATTTAGAATAGGGTAGGGCATTTTTCTTATTTTGGGGGGCTTTGTTATTTTATTAGGGGGCTTAGATTAGGTGTAAGTAGCTTAAAATTGTTGTAATATTTTTTAAATGTTTGTAACTTTTTTTATTTTATTTTTTGTAACTTAGTTTTTTTATTTTTTGTACTTTAGTTAGTTTATTTAATTGTATTTAATTGTAGTTATTTGTAGCTAATTTATTTAATTAATTTTATGATAGTGTAGTGTTAGGTTTAATTGTAACTTAGGTTAGGATTTATTTTACAGGTAATTTTGTATTTCTTTTAGCTAGGTAGTTATTAAATAGTTAATAACGATTTAATAACTATTCTAACTAGCTAAAATAAATACAAAGTTACCTGTAAAATAAATATAAATCCTAAAATAGCTACAATGTAATTGTTAATTACATTGTAGCTATCTTAGGGTTTATTTTACAGGTAAGTATTTAGTTTTAAATAGGAATAATTTAGTTAATGATAGTGTAGTGTTAGGTGTAATTGTAACTTAGGTTAGGATTTATTTTACAGGTAATTTTGAAATTAATTTAACTAGGTAGCTATTAAATAGTTAATAACTCTTTAATAGCTATTGTACCTAGTTAAAATAAATTGAAATTTGCCTGTAAAATAAAAATAAATCCTAAAATAGCTACAATATAATTATTAGTTATATTGTAGCTATATTAGGGTTTATTTTATAGGTAAGTATTTAGTTGTAAATAGGTTTAATTTAGTTAATAAGAATAATATTTATTTAGATGTATTTAATTAATATTTAAGTTAGGTGGGTGTTAGGATTAGGGTTAGACTTAGGTTTAGGGGTTAATAATTTTATTATAGTTGCGGCGGGGTCCGGGATCGGCGGTTTAGGGGTTAACATATTTATTATAGTGACGGCAGGGTCCGGGAGCGGCGGTTTAGGGGTTAATCAGTTTATTAGAGTGCCAGTGGGCTCCGGGAGCGGCGGTTTAGGGGGGAATAACTTTATTTTGTTGCGGCAGTGTAGGGGCGGCAGATTAGGGGTTAATATGTATAATGTAGGTTGCGGCGGGGTCCGGGAGCGGCGGTTTAGGGGGTAATACATTTATTTAGTTGCGGTGGTGTAGGGGGGGCAGATTAGGGGTGTTTAGACTCGGGGTACATGTTAGGGTGTTAGGTGCAGACATCTCCCATAGGAATCAATGGGTTATCAGGCAGCAGCGAACATGAACTTTCGCTATGGTCAGACTGCCATTGATTCCTATAAGATCCGCCGCCTCCAGGGCGGTGGATTGAAAACCAGGTATGCTGGGCCAGAAAAGTGCAGAGCGTTCCTGCTAGTCATTTGATAACTAGCAAAAGTAGTCAGATTGCGTTCAGAAAATCTGGAGTGACGTAAGAATCGATTTGTAACGGACTGTGTTCGGCGGATCTAAGCTTACGTCACTATATTCTACTTTTGCCGGGCAGCAGGGCTTGATAACTAAGGTGAATCAGCCTCGCCACAAATACGCTGCGGAATTCCAGCGTATTTGCGGTTGATGGCTTGATAACTAGGGGCCTAAATGTGGAATCTTACTACATATAATAAGTTTTTGGGTTTTTTTTCGTATACTATCCACAAAAGAGTATAGGGACTCTTTTCTATAAAAAACATATAAATTAATTCACAGCTTTGTGTAAAGTTCACTTCAAGATTTCAGAACAACAAAACACAAAGAGAGGAAAAAAGACTAGCAAGCATGTATATGGTTAATCACTAATTCATAGCAGTTCATATTTCCAAGGAGCCTCAGCACCTTAATAAAGCTATCAATCTACATATATCTAGGCAGGTAATGCAGTTCTTTCTTCTTTTCTTTTCTTTTCCCTTCCCTTTCTTTCCTCTTTTTTTATTTATTTATCTAATGAGGAAATAGCTTATATGCATATACATGAGACATATTAAGGTGCAGAAATTCCCACTGCCTCTCAAGAGGCACAGTTGATATGTCTAAACTATATTAGCAGAAGAGGGTAAGATTGTCTTCACTGGGCTATAAAAAAACTCAGAGGGGACTTGGCTTGAAACAATGACTCTTTTATATATATATGTATACTGTAGGTTATGCCGGTTTCTATGGATTATCTTTAACCCCCTTCCAAACAACTCAGATTGTCTTAGCCCTTGTCCATTCTTAAATTAAGATGTTTATACTTGTCTTCTTCACTATGGAGTTAAATAGCTCCAACTATGCTTATGGAATTTTCTTCCCTGTAGCGAAGTGAACCAGGCTATGGGAATGACTTACACTATTGATTAATTTGATCATAAAACTTTGTAGATAAGGCAAAGTCCTTCACACATTTCTTCACCCCCCCTTAGACATGTATCTTATCATTTATGCAATTTAGATTGTATCTTTGAGATTTTCTTCACTGGAGTGTAATAAGACAGACTGGGGCGGGGACTTATACTGTCTATTTAATCAGGTCACATGGTAAGCCTTATATACAGGCATGAAGTCCATTACATTCTTCACACCCCTTAGCCAATCATTCCATCATTTAGACAACGCAGTTTATATTTGTAAGAATTTTCTTCACTGGGGCATAATGGAGCAGACTAGGACAGGGACTTGCCCTATGTGATTAGTCCAGTCACAATATCTTGTAAATATAGGCAATCCCTATCACATTTCTTCACCTCCCCTTAGCCAGGCATCTTATCATTTATGCAATGTATATTGTATCTTTAAAATTTTCTTCACTGGAGTGTAATAAGACAAACTGGAGCTGGGACTTATACTGTGCATTTAATCAGGTCTCACTTTAAACCTTATATACAGACATATAGGGGCCTATTTATTATCATGTCCGACAGACCTCGCTGAATGCGGAGAGCAATACTGCTGGTGCAATGCACTGGGGCATAATAAAGCAGACTGGGGCAGGGACTGACAATATATGCCTTGTAAATATAGGTAGAGTCTATCATATTTCTTCACCCCCCCCCCCCCCCTCAGCCAGGCATTCTATTATTTACACAGCTCAGATTGTGTTTGCAATATTTTCTTGACATTGATATGGTGAAACAAATTGGGGCGGGGACTTACACTGTGTATTTAATCAGGTCTTGCATTAAACTTTATATATAGACACAGAATCCATCACCTTTTTTTTCACCCCCTCAGCTTTGTGTAGTACAAATTATACTTGTAAGATTTTCTTCACTGAGGCATATTTAGACAAGCTGGGGTAGGGACTTACACTGTGGGTTAAACAGGTCACAAAACCTTGTATATATAGGCAACGGCCATCACACTTCTTCACCCCTCTCAGCCTGGCGTCCCAGTCTTGCCCATCTTGAAACTGAGCTGTTTATCTAGATATGAGCCTTCTAGCTGCTTTTTATGGCAACAATCTTCATTATACATAGGCCAGACCCATCAGTGTGCAAAGATAGCAAAGCAAAAAATAAAATAAAATAAAATACCTTTTCCAAGTAAAAAAGAAAAAAATGTCTGTGGCCAATAGACAAAAAAGGCCTGATGCAGAGTTACCGGTCAGGCCGTGTAAACGGTCTGTAAAAACGCCTCAGTCCCGATGAGGGCAATCTTCGGTCCTCAGATAGAGACAACTTGCCCCTGCCAAGAGGTAGTGGAGTTGTTGCACAGTAGCGTGCAAAGCTGTGGCCAAGCTGGCTGCGCAGTCAAAAGCCCTCCCGCTGAATGCACTTTCTGGCTTGCGGTTCCTTATTAGACACACCAAGAATCCGCTTTCTCCACCACGCTGTGTGCAGCAGCTGCTGTACACGTCACATCCGGTGACGTTGTAATCTGGAACTCAATTAAAAAATACTTTATTGCTACAAAATGCTAAGCATCATCTGAGCCTCCAGTGAGTAATACTCTTTTTTCCGGTGATGTGTATATATGTGTATTAATGTGTGTTTATAAATGTATATATGTTGGAATAATAGTGTCGATAGACTTGCTTGACACAGGATTGCACAAACTTTCAATTTTGTAAAAAGAGCAATATCTGCGAAGCACAATAAAGCAAAAGATAATACAATAAGGTATGCCTGTATCTCTCTCTCTCTCTCTCTCTCTCTCTCTCTCTCTCTCTATATATATATATATATATATATATATATATATTATTTTTTTGCTTAAAAGGCCATGATGCCCACATTTTTAAACACTTTAAAGTAATGCAGCATAGCTGTAAAAAACTGATTAGAAAATATTACCTGAACATCTCTATATATAAAAAAATAATATTCACATCCCATTGTAAATTACTTTAAAGGGACAGTCAAGTAATTTTTTTTTTAGATGATTTAGATAGGGCATGTAATTTTAAACAACTTTCCAATTTACTTTTATTACCAATTTTGCTTTGTTCTCTTGGTATTCTTAGTTGAAAGCTAAACCTAGAAGGTTCATATGCTAATTTCTTAGACCTTGAAGGCCGCCTCTAATCTGAAAGCATTTTGACAGTTTTTCACCACTAGAGAGCGCTAGTCCATGTTTTTTAAATAGATAACATTGAGCTCAGGCATGTGAAGCTCCTAGGAGTCAGCACTGATTGGCTAAAAATGCAAGTCTGTCAAAAGAACAAAAATAAGGGGGCAGTTTGCAGAGGCATATATGCAAGGTAATCACAGAGGTAAAAAGTATATTATTATAACTGTGTTGGTTATGCAAAACTAAGGAATGGGTAATAAAGGGATTATCTACCTTTTCAAACAACAAAAATTCTGGTGATTACTGTCCCTTTAAGCAGACAATCAATATACCTGTCACGGGACCTGCAAGGGAGCTTGCCTCATGCAACCTCATGTTATTTCGCTATTTAGTTTAAGGAAGTTTACTATGAAATTTCATGAGCGTTAAGTGAAATCTAATGATATCACAGTAAAAGAGTTCATGGCCTCAGCACTGCTCATGCTGTTTGGCTGCTGTTCATTTCTTCCTTCTTTTTTTTTTAACCTGCAGCTGGGCAGTGACTGAAAGATAACTTTTTACACAGCACTTGGTGAGCTGAGGAAATTGTGAGGTAAAATATCTTCCTTTTTTAAATAGAGAATCTCAGGTGATATTTTCCTGTCAGTGTTTTACAGTTATGCTGCATCACTTTCAAGTGATTTAGCATATGAGCATTATGTCCCTTTAAGTGTCTAGGAAATCCAATAATCTAAATGGTTTAGATTCGGTGTAGGTTGTAGTAAGTCGTGCTTACACAATTGATTCCACAACTTCACTGATGCATTTCTTTGGACAAAGCCAAACCTCCACATGAATATTTTAGGCTACAACTGCCTCAGAAGAGTGTAAGGTATTTTTATATGGAGGGCTTGTACTAATAAAGTCTACCTCCAAATCTAGGTAAATGGTGTTTAAAACCTCTGCACCTAATCAGAGGAAGGGGGAGATTTATATAATGGCTCTTCTGTGTAAAATAGTCCAAGGTGAATTGATGAACAAAAGTGAAGGAACAAACAAACAAGTAACATAAGTAAATACATAAATGTGACACTCTTCAGCAGTTTGGAGAGCTTTTCTACAGTGCTTGTATTTCAGAGAGTTAATCATTTGCAGCTCCCTTGATGGGAGGGTTGATTCAAATAACTCACACATTAACCCCTTGAGTGCTAACGACGGCTCAGAGCCGTCGCTAGCACTCAACTACCTTTTTGGCAATCTGGGGGCTCCCACCCGCTCCTACCCCGGTGATCAGGCCTGCATAGTGACAGGCATCACCAGGGCTTCCCGTTATGTGCGGTGACGTCACACGCAATGACGTGATGACGTCACCACGCAACTTTATTTAAATTTGACAATACAAAGTATAGGGAAAGGGGGCATGCTGCTTAGAAACCTGTATCTCAGGGATCTGAGCAGCTACAGACCCACCATTGGAAAGGTAATCGCCTAACCTTTCCAATGGTATGAGTCTTGGGGATCTGGGGGGGGAGTCAAAACATTTTGTTTTGTTAAAAATAGTAAAAATCTGAAAAATATTAAATCCAGCTTAGCACTCAAAGGGTTAAAAATGAGAATGAGGCTCCTATTGGAACCTATGGAAGTGTGCTCTCGTGAGCACAATTCTTTTGTGCTATGCGAACATGACCTAACATTTGCGTGCACTAGTATTACAAATATCGCGGAAGTGATATTTTTTGGGCTACACTTATAATCTGACTCTTTATTAGCAGAATAAAGTAATCAACCACATATGTTTTTTTTAAAGGGCTGCATTGAGTAGGCAGATCCAACCATATCCTACAGTACATAACTGTTCGCAGTATATGGATGAGTGTTATCATGCTGAAATAAGCTGTCAATGAGCGTATACAAATCCCAAAAGGTGGGACAACATAATTCTGCTGCTATTTGGCACAGGAGAATTTGCCATTTTTTTCCTCTTCTTTTCTGTAGGTGTATATGTTAATTGTTGGACCCCACAAATAAATATGATTCTTCACTAAACTTTACACAATGCTATTATGTGTTCCAGTGAAGCACCACTCAATATGTTGGCAACATGATTACAAACTGGTAGACAATGTATAAAAATAAGATTGGTTAATAAATGGAATGTGAACATATTGAGCTAGGATAGTAACGCGCTATTGTTAGTGTGGGACACGATAAGTAATATTTTGACTGCACTAAATAGCACACATATTACAAGTTGAAAATAAACGGTTTTGCTCGAGCGCAAACAAAATCATCGGGTTAGCGCATCTGAAGACCTAGCGTAAGGGTCAAAAAAATGTTCACCAAACACAACATAAATACATTAAAATAAAATATTACTCATATATATATATATATATATATATGTAAGGATTAAAAGGGATATGGTATTTGACAACGTATTTGACTAGGAAGGGCTATAATGTTTACATATATTTCTAAATATGTGTGTGTGTGTATGTATATATATATATATATATATATATATACATACATATACACACACACATATATATATATATATACTATGGAGCTCTATTGATGTCTATTGGGAGAAGTTAGCGCAGTAGCAATATGAAGTTAGTGCACATTGAGATTTGTTGGTGCACAGACTTTTTACTTACAATTTGTAATGAGCGCACTAACCCACCTGAGTTAAAAGATTACTGTTTGCGGAAAAAAATTAGTATGCCACTTGTAATATAAACCATTATTAGCTAAAAGAATTAGAAACATAATATCAGTTTCATCATTACAGCACCATGCAAAAATAAAAACATATATTTTGTCAGTAGAATAGAACCGAAGGCCCCTTGGGTCAGCCCATATTACTCAGTGAAGTGTAAGCCTCATTCATTTAGGTCTATGAATATCCCAGGCATTCTTTAATCCCCATGTTCAGGGCGAAACTACAGGGGGTACAGAGGTCGCAATTGTGACTGGGGGGCCCAGCGTGGGGGCCTATCTTAAAAAAAAACCTGTTGACCTGCACTGATATCATGTGAGTGTGACATGATGCTTTACTAGTGTCTCTGACTACAGGGGTTAGTGTTTCTGTTTTACCCATTGGTGTTTATGTGTGTGTGTGTGTGTGTGTGTGTGTCTGTATGTGTGTATGTATGTATGTGACTGTGTGTGTATTTATGCATGTATGTGTGTGTATGTTTGTGGAACCAGCAAATTACAAACCTTTTTTACTACAGCATGGGGGGGGGGTAGACAGTGTCAGTCTATACAGTACCACTATATACAGTACGGGGGGGGCTGGACCAAGTCACAGGCTACTGTGGTCACTTTATAAAGTGCAGGGGCGCGTAGGGTCAGGCCAGCCATCTCACTGGCAGATTACAGACTGTGTAACTGACTCACCATATACAGTACTGGTGGGTTAAACAGTGTCACTATATACAGTAATAGGGAGTCAGACCATCTCACAGACTGTGGGCACAAGGTACCTCCTTTTGCAAACATGTAATCTGATTCACATTTTTTTTCTGTATTAAATGTAAAAATAAAAAAATAAAGATATGTATCAAATTCACTTTTTTTGGGGGGGGGGGGCCCTTCTTAGATTTTTTGCAACTGGGCCCTGTGGTTTCTAGTTACGCCTCTGCCCATGTTCAATCTTTGTAAGATGGTACATTCATTAGTTATTTTCATAGTGTAACAGAAATCGTCCTTTATTCACAATGCAGACATTTACTTGTCTTGTATGTAATAACATTTGTTTAAGAGTCTGTTCAATTGGCATACAATAATTTTATTCTAGAGTCCTTGAAATGTCAACCATGTCAACCAACAAATTCTCAAAAATTCTTTAAAAATGTAAAATGCTAACAGGGAAAACTATAATTTAATTTTCATTAAAAACACATTTATCAGAAGCTACTGCTCTTTCCAGTTAGATTCCTTTTAAGAAAGCTCATTAACTCATGTAAGTTTGCATTTCAATCTTTTCTACCTTAGGAAGTGACATTTTTTAATACAAATGCATAAATTGTTAAAAATGAATAATGTTCTATGGTTTCAAATAATATTTATAATTGCCAAAAAATAAATGTATTTATAGTAGTATATGAGGCCTATTTATCATATGTCTGTCGTACCTGATCCGACAGTGCGGATCAGGTCTGACAGACCTCGCTGAATACGGAGAGCAATACGCTCTCCGTATTCAACATTGCACCAGCAGCTCACAAGAGCTACTGGTGCAATGCCGCCCCCTGCAGACTCGCGGCCAATCAGCCGCCAGCAAGGGGGTGTCAATCAACCTAATCGTACTCGATCAGGTTGAATTCCGGCGATTTCTGTCCGCCTCATTAGAGCAGGCGGACAGGGTTATGGAGCAGCTGTCTTTAGACCGCTGCTTCATAACTGGTGTTTCTGGCGAGCCTGCAGGCTCACCAGAAACACGGGGCCTCAAGCTCCATTCGGAGCTTGATAGATAGGCCCCTATGTGTCAATGCATTCAGGTCTAAGTGGGTAAACCACACATTTTGACCCTTAAACTTAGTCCTGGGATATCAAACAAGAGAAAAAATACATAAATAAATACAGAGCATTCAGTGGGCCTTAAAGGGACAGTCTAGGCCAAAATAAACTTTCATGATTCAGATAGAGCATGTAATTTTAAACAATATTCCAATTTACTTTTATCACCAATTTTGCTTTGTTCTCTTGGTATTCTTAGTTGAAAGCTTAACATAGGAGGCTCATATGCTAATTTCTTAGACCTTGAAGGCCACCTCTTTTTAGAATGCATTTTAACAGTTTTTCACCACTAGAGGGTGTTAGTTCATGTATTTTATATAGATAACACTGTGCTTGTGCACGTGAAGTTATCTGGGAGCAGGCACTGATTGGCTAAACTGCAAGTCTGTCAAAAGAACTGAAATAAAGGGACAGTTTGCAGAGGCTTAGATACAAGATAATCACAGAGGTTAAAAGTATATTAATATAACTGTGTTGGTTATGCAAAACTGGGGAATGGGTAATAAAGGGATTATCTATCATTTAAAACAATACAAATTCTGGTGTAGACTGTCCCTTTAATGTCATTAAAATGAAGGTGAAAAATGGATCTATTAATCTGTGTAATTCTTAAAGAGACTTTTTTTCAGGACTTTGTGACACATATGAAGGATTAGGTGAGGCAAAAGACACCTAAGATTTAATAAGAATTGTTCACAAAGTCTCTCATCCAAAATTTGCCTGGGAAGACCTAAATGGGTTGCACTAGTACAAGGGTTTTAAGTGTCCTTTACCATTCATCTTCCTATTTATCTATTACCTGTAGCTTGTGATGAAAACAGACGCACAGGGGCAGGCAATTTCAATTTTGTTTTAGTTGTATCTATGGGGTCATTGTCATGCTGCAGAATACATTTGGGGTCAATCAGATGTCTACCTTATGGTATTTCATGACGGATATGTATCTGCCTGTACTTCTAAGCATTGAGGAGACCATTACTTATGACTAAATCCCCAACTCCATTTGCACAAATGCAGCCCTAAACTCACAAGGAACATCTACCATGCTTCACTGTTGCAAGCAGACACTCAATCTTCTACTGCTCTCCAGTCCTTTGGCAAACAAATTGACCTCTACCACAGCCAAATGTTGACTCATCAGTCCAGAGCACCTTGCTGCCATTTTTCTTCATCCCAGCTTTCTGTGTTTTCGGCATAATTGAGTCTATAGGCCTTGTTTCCACATTGGAGGTATGGCTTTTTGGCCACAAGTTTCCCATGACAGCATTGTGTGCTTATTTCTACAGCAACATCTAAATATGACACTATATAAATATATATATATATATATATATATATTTATATATTTATATACACATGCTGGGCACTGCAAATTCTGCACTGGCACTGATTCCATCACCTAGAGCAATTGCCACCCTGGTCCAGTCCACCACTGATGTTGCCTTTTCTTCTGCTTCTTCAGAAGAGCTTGGACAACACATATGGAAACCCTTGTCTTTTTACATTAAACTGTCTTCAGCAACCTCATCTACACCTAGATTACGAGTTTTGCGTTAGTATTTTAACGCTGAAAAAATGGCCATTTCAGCGTTAAAACAGTAACGCAGCCATTACGAATCTTGTCGGTGTAGCTATACCGCAAGCCATTTAGCCTGTAACGCAATGTCAGTCCCGCACTCGAAAAAATTAAGTTTTTGCATGGGATTTCCATAGCGCTGCCATTACAAGTTTTGCGGTTAGGCTAAAAAGCTTGCGTTACAGTCTATACCGGCACGATCCGTTCCGCAATCTGAGAGCAGTAGTTATGAGTTTTACGCAACAAAACTGTTACACAAAACTCATAACTAAAGTGTTACAAAGTACACTAACACCCATAAACTACCTATTAACCCCTAAACTGAGGCCCTCCCGCATCGCAAACACTAAATTAGTTATTAACCCCTAATCTGCCGCTCCCGACATCGCCGCCACTAAAACAATTTATTAACCCCTATCCCGCCGCTCCCCGACATCGTCGCCACTATACTAAAGTTATTAACCCCTATTCCCCCGCACCCCAACATCACCCACACTATAATAAAGATATTAACCTCTATCCTGCCGCTCCCCGACATCGTCGCCACTATACTAAAGTTATTAACCCCTATTCCCCAGCACCCCAACATCACCCACACTATAATAAAGATATACATATTAAATTGATGATCATTAACACCTTTTTTGGTATAATTGTTTAATCATGCACTTGACTGTATGCCTAGAAAGTAACCTAATCTACCAAGAATAATTGATGCTGTTTTGCAGGAGTAGTCACACCAAATATTGATTTGAATTAGTTTTTTCTTCTGTTCATTTCTATTTCTATGGAGGGGGGGTTATTTCTAATTTTACATTATTTTTTTCACACATGCCTAAACCTTTTGCAAAGTGGTGTGTGTAGGTTTATATTCTGTGTGTTTGTGTATATATTAGACCCCAAGAGGATGCGCTCTCACTTAACTAGCTCTTCAATTAGTACCACACATTAAGTCCAGTTAATACCCTGGCAGAATTTATGATTCCTTGGCTATTTTTCAAAGAATATGAATGATAACACAAAAACTTTTCTTTCACTCATGCTTAGTGTTTGGCGGAAGCCGTTCATTATCAATCAACTGTGTTTACGCTTTTTAAATCATAATGACAACAGAAACTACCCAAATGACCCTGATCAAAAGTTTAAATACCCTAGTGATTTTGGCCTGATAACATGCACACAAGTTGACACGAAGGGGTTTGAATGGCTATTAAAGGTAACCATCCTCATCTGTGATCTGTTTGCTTGTAATTAGTGTGTGTGTATAAAAGGTCAATGAGTTTCTGGACTCCTGACAGACCCTTGCATCTTGCATCCAGTGCTGCACTGACGATTCTGGATTCTGAGTCATGGGGAAAGCAAAAGAATTGTCAAAGGATCTGTGGGAAAAGGTAGTTAAACTGTATAAAACAGGAAAGGGATATAAAAAGATATCCAAGGAATTGATAATGCAAATCAGCAGTGTTCAAACTCTAATAAAGAAGTGGAAAATGATGGGTTCTGTTGAAACCAAACCACTGTCAGGTAGACCAGCTAAAATTTCTGCCACAACTGCCAGGAAAATTATTCGGGATGCAAAGACAAACCACTTCAGGTGAAATACAGGACATGTGGTGTGGCTGTTTCAAGATGCACAATAAGGAAGCACTTGAAGAAAGATTACTATGCAAATGCCACAAAGTATGCCGCTTACAATACACCAAACAGCACAGAGACATGCTTCAAACCTTCTGGCACAAAGTCATTTGGAGTGATGAGACCAAAATTGAGCTTTTAGGCCACAACCATAAACGCTACATTTGGAGAGGAGTCAACAAGGCCTATGATGAAAGGTACACCATTTCTACTGTGAAACACGGAGGTGGATTGCTGATGTTTTGGGGATGTGTGAGCTACAAAGGCACAGGACATTTTTTCAGAACTGATGGCAAGATGAATGCAGTATGTTATCAAACAGAACGCCTCATTTTCCACTTGATTAGAGTTTGAACACTGCTGATTTGCATTCTCAATTCCTTGGATATCTTTTTATATCCCTTTCTTGTTTTATACAGTTAAACTACCTTTTTCCGCAGATCCTTTGACAATTCTTTTTCTTTCCCCATGACTCAGAATCCAGAAATGTCAGTGCAGCACTGGATGCAAGATGCAAGGGTCTGTCAGGAGTGAATATACACACACACTAATTACAAGCAAACAGATCACAGGTGAGGATGGTTACCTTTAATAGCCATGCAAACCCTTTTGTGTCAACTTGTGTGCATGTTATCAGGCCAAAATCACCAGGGTATGTAAACTATTGATCAGGGTCATTTGGGTAGTTTCTGTTGTCATTATGATTTAAAAAGAGTAAACACAGTTGATTGATAATAAATCGCTTCAGCCAAACACTAACCATGAGTGAAAGAAATGTTTTTGTGTTAACATTCATATTCTCTGAAAAATGGCCAAGAAATCATAAATTCTGCCAGGGTATGTAAACTTATGAGCACAACTGTATATATATATATATATATATATATATATTATATATAATAATGCAAAAATACTTCAGACCCCACCGATACAGTGTGTAAGAAAGAATTGTAAGTCACTGGCCTTTTCACACCAAGCTTTAATTGTGACATTTTGCGGTGAGAAGTCCCTTCTTCAGACAATCAAGTGGTGTAAAAACATAACTTTTTATACATATGAATACATTTATCACTCACCCCCACTTTTGAAGCCAAAGCACTACTTCACCGTGTTCATGAAAGTTGCTATCCACCTGCATTGTTGAGGGCCATACCCAAGTCTCAATTCCAAAGAAATCAACATAATATTATGGATTCTCAGAATGCAGCAACATAGCTTTATGAGTTGGAATTGAGGTTCAGAAATCATGGCTATAGTCACAAGTCAATAAATCAGTATAAACAATCGGTCATGGAGACAGTAAAACACTGGTGATGTCTCGAATTGTTCGCCGGCGAATAGTTCCCGGCGAACATAGCTTGTTCGCGTTCGCAACGACGGGTGAACACATGCGATGTTCAATCCGCCCCCTATTCGTCATCATTGAGTAAACTTTGACCCTGTATCTCACAGTCTGCAGACACATTCCAGCCAATCAGTAGCAGACCCTCCCTCCCAGACCCTCCCAGCTCCTGGACAGCAGCCATTTTAGATTCATTCGGAAGCTGCTTTCTTAGTGAGAGGAGGGACAGTGTAGCTGCTGCTGATTTAATAGGGAAATTGATAGCTAGGCTAGTGTATTCAGTGTCCACTACAGTCCTGAAGAACTTATCTGATCTCTGCTGTAAGGACAGCACCCCAAAAAGCCCTTTTTAGGGCTAGAATATCAGTCTGTTTTTTTTTCCTGTGTAATCTAATTGCAGTTGCCTGCCTGCCAGCGTGTGTGTCAGGCTCACAGCGTATACTGTGCCCACTTGCCCAGTGCCACCACTCATATCTGTTGTAACAGCAGTGTAAATTTAAAAAAAAAAAACTTTTTTGACTGTGAAACATCAGTCTGCTAGTGTAATCTAATTGCAGTTGCCTGCCTGCCAGCGTGTGTGCCAGGCCCACTTGCCCAGTGCCACCACTCATATCTGGTGTAACAGTAGTGTAAATTAAAAAAACAAAACTTTTTTGACTGTGAAACATCCGTCTGCTAGTGTAATCTAATTGCAGTTGCCTGCCTGCCAGCGTGTGTGCCAGGCCCACTTGCCCAGTGCCACCACTCATATCTGTTGTAACAGTAGTGTAAATTTAAAAAAAAAAAAAAAAACTTATTTGACTGTGAAACATCAGTCTGCTTGTGTAATCTAATTGCAGTTGCCTGCCTGCCAGCGTGTGTGCCAGGCCCACTTGCCCAGTGCCACCACTCATATCTGTTGTAACAGTAGTGTAAATTTAAAAAAAAAAAAAAAACTTTTTTGACTGTGAAACATCAGTCTGCTAGTGTAATCTAATTGCAGTTGCCTGCCTGCTTACCAGCGTGTGTGCCAGGCTCACAGCCTATACTGTGCCCACTTGCCCAGTGCCACCACTCATATCTGTTGTAACAGTAGTGTAAATTTAAAAAAATAAAATAAATTTTGACTGTGAAACATCAGTCTGCTAGTGTAATCTAATTGCAGATGCCTGCCTGCCAGCGTGTGTGCCAGGCTCACAGTGTATACTGTGCCCACTTGCCCAGTGCCACCACTCATATCTGGTGTAACAGTAGTGTAAATTAAAAAAAAAAAACTTTTTTAACTGTGAAACATCAGTCTGCTTTTGTAATCTAATTGCAGTTGCCTGCCTGCCAGCGTGTGTGCCAGGCTCACAGCGTATACTGTGCCCACTTGCCCAGTGCCACCACTTCTATCTGTTGTAAGAGTAGTGTAAATTTAAAAAAAAAACTTTTTTGACTGTGAAACATCAGTCTACTAGTGTAATCTAATTGCAGTTGCCTGCCTGCCAGCGTGTGTTCCAGGCTCACAGCGTATACTGTGCCCACTTGCCCAGTGCCACCACTCATATCTGTTGTAAGAGTAGTGTAAATTTAAAAAAAAAAAACTTTTTTGACTGTGAAACATGAGTCTGCTAATGTAATCTAATTGCAGTTGCCTGCCTGCCAGCATGTGTGCCAGGCTCACAGCGTATACTGTGCCCACTTGCTCAGTGCCACCACTCATATCTGGTGTAACAGTAGTGTAATTTAAAAAAAAAAATCTTTTGACTGTGAAACATCAGTCTGCTTGTGTAATCTAATTGCAGTTGCCTGTCTGCCAGCGAGTGTGCCGGGCTCACAGCGTATACTGTGTCCATTTTGCACAGTGCCACCACTCATATCTGTTGTAACAGTAGTGTAAATTTAAAAAAAAAAACTTTTTTGACTGTGAAACATCAGTCTGATAGTGTAATCTAATTGCAGTTGCCTGTCTGCCAGCGTGTGTGCCGGGCCCACTTGCCCAGTGCCACCACTCATATCTGTTGTAATGTAGTGTAAATTTAAAAAAAAACTTTTTTGACTGTGAAACATCAGTCTGCTAGTGTAATCTAATTGCAGTTGCCTGTCTGCCTGCCAGCGTGTGTTCCAGGTTCACAGCGTATACTGTGCCCACTTGCCCAGTGCCACCACTCATATCTGTTGTAAGAGTAGTGTAAATTTAAAAAAAATAAACTTTTTTGACTGTGAAACATGAGTCTGCTAATGTAATCTAATTGCAGTTGCCTGCCTGCCAGCATGTGTGCCAGGCTCACAGCGTATACTGTGCCAACTTGCCCAGTGCCACCACTCATATCTGGTGTAACAGTAGTGTAATTTAAAAAAAAAATCTTTTGACTGTGAAACATCAGTCTGCTTGTGTAATCTAATTGCAGTTGCCTGTCTGCCAGCGAGTGTGCCGGGCTCACAGCGTATACTGTGCCCATTTTGCACAGTGCCACCACTCTGTTGTAACAGTAGTGTAAATTTAAAGAAAAAAACTTTTTTGACTGTGAAACATCAGTCTGCTAGTGTAATCTAATTGCAGTTGCCTGCCTGCCAGCGTGTGTGCCAGGCCCACTTGCCCAGTGCCACCACTCATATCTGGTGTAACAGTAGTGTAAATTAAAAAAAAAAAACCTTTTTTGACTGTGAAACATCAGTCTGCTAGTGTAATCTAATTGCAGTTGCCTGCCTGCCTGCCAGCGTGTGTGCCGGGCCCACTTGCCCAGTGCCACCACTCATATCTGTTGTAATGTAGTGTAAATTTAAAAAAAACAACCTTTTTTGACTGTGAAACATCCGTCTGCTAGTGTAATCTAATTGCAGTTGCCTGCCTGCCAGCGTGTGTGCCAGGCCCACTTGCCCAGTGCCACCACTCATATCTGGTGTAACAGTAGTGTAAATTTAAAAAAAAAAAACTTTTTCGACTGTGAAACATCAGTCTGCTAGTCTAATCTAATTGCAGTTGCCTGCCTGCCAGCGTGTGTGCCAGGCCCACTTGCCCAGTGCCACCACTCATATCTGGTGTAACAGTAGTGCAAATTTAAAAAAAAAAAAACTTTTTTGACTGTGAAACATCAGTCTGCTTGTGTAATCTAATTGCAGTTGCCTGCCTGCCAGCGTGTGTGCCAGGCTCACAGCGTATACTGTGCCCACTTGCCCAGTGCCACCACTCATATCTGGTGTATCTATCTATCTATTTTTCTATCAAATCTATCTATCTATCTATCTATCTATCTATCTATCTATCTATCTATCGTATCTATCAAATGTATATTGTATCTATTGATCTATCTATCTAATCTATGTATCTATCTATCTATTTATCTATCAAATCCATCCATCTCGTGGCCGGACTGTTTTGTGACAGCCACTTGTGTTTCGGCCAAATGTCCGTCGGCCAAATGTCCGTCGGCCAAATGTCCGTCGGCTAAAAGTCCGGCCACGATTGCACACGCAGTGCCCCAAATTTGAAGTAGGAGGACCGACCAAGCATCTTTTTCCATCTCCCGGTTCCTAAAATCCATGCCATATACACGTCCCCTGGTGCCGCAACTGCCTCTGGGAACTTTACCATGGGTCCCAGACTGCAAGTCTTGTAATTCTCTGTCTGGGTAATTATCTATCTATCTATCAAATCTATCTATTTATCTATCAAATCTATCTATCTATCTATCTATCTATCTATCTATCGTATCTATCAAATGTATATTGCATCTATTGATCTATCTATCTAATCTATGTATCTATCTATCAAATCTATCTATCTCATGGCCGGACTGTTTTGTGACAGCCACTTGTGTTTCGGCCAAATGTCCGTCGGACAAATGACCGTCGGCCAAATGTCTGTCGGCTAAAAGTCCGGCCACGATTGCACGCGCAGTGCCCCAAATTTGAAGTAGGAGGACAGACCAAGCATCTTTTTCCATCTCCCGGTTCCTAAAATCCATGCCTTATACACGTCCCCTGATAGGTGGCGTAACAGGTATTAAACTGATCAGAATAGTACTACTTAACACACCACTCATATCTGGTGGCACAGTAGATTGCACGCGCAGTGCTCCAAATTTGAAGTAACAGGAAAAATTGGACCAGACACCGTGTTACCTGCACTACTACTCATGTAGTAAATTTGATTATCTGTGTGTTTTATATTATGTTGGCAAAACTAATGACACTTTACACACAAGAATGGATAACCATTATTCCATTATTTATACAGCCATCCCTAAAGTCACTTCTGAGCATCCAGTAGTTTGTCAATTTTGTGAAAAAGGACATTTAGTGTCTCAATTTAAAACCATGATTATTGATCATGTTCCACCCCCCCCCCCCCCCCCCAAGAGGAGATGATAGGCCAAAATATGTTTACAACCTGAATACAAAAGGATTCACAGGTTGGACACAATGGTACCACATGGACTAAACATTGTGGAATGTCTGTCACTGTTTTCTATAAGCAAAAGACAGAGGGTTATGATTGTTTAATAAAAAAGTTGGGTGTGATTCTTAGTTTCCCTCCCTCTTCCTTATAGTAGGTTTTCTATATTCATTGGCAGTCTTTGAACCCTAATTATAAGTTGGAGAAATTGGACTGGTATCTTCCCTTTCAGTGTATGTTTCAACTTTCTGTACAGCATATATGCCATATATAGAATTGCACAGTATTTTGCAGCATCTATTTAGACATATATTCCTCTAATGTAGGTGTTTAGTACTTACCGTTATGTGCACACAGAAATTTGTTTATAATATCTCATTTTGCTGTCATAGTTTTTGGGAGTAACAAGACCATAGTTAACTCCGTAATAACTTCTATCACCAGGACTATGCTCCTGTTAAAGTATATAAGTGTGTTACACAGTATTTGTTAACATCAATTAGTCAGCATGTTTTGCATATATCTTTGCAATTTAGTATTCTTACTGTTTATATTTAAGTTTTCCATGGGGCGGGGCGGGCATTATTCACTATAACACCCACTATATTACATGTGCACAATGTCCTGATTGGCAGTATTAATTTAGTCGATGCAGGTCCTCATTTATATTTATCTTTAGATGGGTAACTAAGACAACCTGATGTCACTTCCGGTTAGCAGTCAGACAGGAAATTCACGAACACACTGAAGTAGTGCTTTGGCTTCAGATGTGGGGATGAGTGATTAATGTATTCATATGCATAAATAGTTATCTTTTTGCACAATTTGATTGTCTGAAGAAGGGGCTTATTACCCCAAACGTTTCTTGCTAGTTGTAATTACTGGAAAACTATTAAAACGTGTCCATTATAGGAATTTGTTGTATCCTGACAATAATAACTTTATTGAGCAATTTTCCAGTGTCTAAAAAAAGTTTTTTTTCTCTTCAAACTTCACTTGGTGGTCCGACTTAAAGGAACAGTGTACCCACATGAATGGAACAGTTAATTGCATGATTAAAGGGACAGTCTGCACCTTAGTCATCTTAAAGTCTTACCTTATATTAAGCTGCAAATAGCCTCCTGCACCTTTTCTAAATCATGCAACAGGAATAGTAAAAAAGTTTATTTTAAAATTAATATTGTTTCTGGCCACTTTGAAATGGCTGCCAAGCTCTGCCCACTGATGACATCATGATCTGGGCTGCATATGGCATCCAATCACAAAAGGCTCACTAGTTAGATTTAACAGACTTTCAATGTTTTTTAGCAGAGTGCCTAGATGGCAGCCATTTCAAAGTTGCCAGAAACAATATTCATTGTAATATAACTTTATAACCATTCCTGCTGCATGATATAGAAAGGGGTGAAGGAGGCTATTTACAGTTTAATCTAAGGTAATACTTTAAAATGAATAAGGTGTAGAATGTCCCTTAATAAGGAAAATATCGCATTGTAATGAAAAATTAAAACACAGGGGAGAGAAAAAAGCCACAAAAGTATTATGGTGCGTTATTTCTTTTTCGCTAGTGTGCTATCTGCACTCAAAGTAAAAAAATATCACAACCAGATTATTGCTTATATTCAAAGTTGAAAGTTAAAAGTTAGTGCTCAAGCAAAAGACAGAGGCGCCTTAACTTCAGGACTTAGGATATTGCAACCACCTTAATTTCTTCTCCCTATAGACTGAGCAATTCTAAAAAAAGAATTTGTTATCACTCGTACGATGACCAGTGTCACCTGTACTAGACCAACTGTGATAAACCCAAAGTTTTTAGGAATACTTTACATTTCCATGTTAATCACATTTTATTTTTATATAGATATTTCTACATATACATGATTATTTTTAATATATATATATATATATATATATATATATATATATATACACATACCTATATAGCTATATGAAAATATACAGATATAGATATATACAAAACATGGAAATTGACTCTCAAGCTGGTTTCTCTCTCTCTCATCGAGATCTAGACTCATTGCTGGCCAGTTCAGTACTCTCCAGCGCTTTGTCTTAAACCATTTCTGGGTGCTTTTTGACGTGTGCTTTGGGTCATTGTCCTACTGTAAGACCCACGACCTCTGACGAAGACTCAACTTTCTAACACTGGGCCCTACATTGCACCACAGAATTCTTTGGTAGTCTTCAGATTTCATAATGCCATGCACACAGTCAAGACATCCAGTGCCTGAAGTAGCAAAGCAACCCCAAAACATCAGTGAACCTGCACCATGTTTGACTGTAGGGACTGTATTCTTTTCTTTAAAAGCCTCATTTCTTTTTCAGAAAACAGTAAAATGATGGGCTTTACCAAAAAGCAGCACATTCTCCCAAAATGATTTTGCTTCCTCAAGTAAGTTTTGGCAAACTCCAATCTGACTTTTTTATGTTTCTGTGACAGCAGTGGGCTCCACCTGGGTCTCCTACCAGAGGGTCCTTTTTCATTCAGATGACGACGTATAGTGCTAGATGACACATTTGTACCCTGTGCCTGAAAGTCAGTTAATCGAGATTCTTTATCCACCATTCAAACAATACTTTGTTGTAATCTTTGATTAATTTTTCTCTTTTGTCCACGTCCAGGGAGATTAGCTACAGTGCCATGGGCTGTGAACTTCTTGACAATGTTGCATACAGTGGACACAGGAACATTAAGATCTTTAGAGATGGACTTGTAACCTTGAGATAGTCCATGCTTTCCACAATTTTTGTTCTCAAATCCTCAGACAATTCTTTGCTGCTCTTTCTCATCTCCATGCTCAGTGTGGCACACAGAGACACACAAAAGAAAGGTTGAGTCAATTTTTCACCATTTTAACTGGTTGCCGATGTGATTTCTATATTGTCAGCACCTGTTAATTGATACAGGTGAGTTAAATTACAAATTACAGGAGCATCACAAACTTGGAATGCAATTATTTCTTATAATTTTGAGAAGGTGCCAATAACTTTGTCCAGTCAATTTTTGCAGTTTTGCGTGGAATGCGTCAGATTTGGCTTTTTTTCCCGCCACTTTTTTGTGTCATACCAATACAAACAAAAGAAAAATACACAAGAATGCCTAAACATTTGTAATTGCAACAATTTTCTGGGTGAAGTTGTGCATTCTCTGACAGAAATGCAGGGTTGCCAATATTACTGTCCATGACTGTATATATGTTTTATATATATATATATATATATATATATATATATATATGTGTGTATGTATATATATATATATATATACATACATACATATGTACATACACATACATATTTAAACATGTATATGTATTTATTTTTATGTTAAAACACTTTTCATGCCTTTTTATGCAATTATTTAAAATCTGTTTTATTAGATAGGGTTATTATGAGTGTAACTGTACTTTTACATGTATTTTTGATGTGTTTTGCGCAACTCTTTAGTTGAGCATAACCAGAGCTCTGAAGCATTTACTTTCAACCTGTAATACGCACAATACTTTCGACATGTGCAAAGAGCCTTGATAAACCCCTTTACACTTGCGCGCAACAGTTAGCACGCCACTCGTAATTTAACCCTTGCTAGGCACAATTAAAAAATACTTTACCGATCTGGTGGACTTCCTTGCCAAAGCATGTCACTACTGAATTAGAGGATACATAAACTAAACACATATATGCTTACAATCACTGCAGTTGAAATAAGCAGATCTACAAAAAAAAAAAAAGGATGAACCCGAATAAATTGTGCAATAAAGAAGGGCTGGAGTAAACTATGGTGCAATGTGGTCCGACCACTAGATCTTGATTTCCACACACTGCACATGTGCTAATCGCTGTGAACGTGCATGAATTGTCATGCTCGACACAGTGCTGATATGTTAGAGCAAGCCTTTAGGACATGATGATTCTGAAGTCTCAGGCAGGAGGATTCCGCAGCCATTTTAAAATAGCCAATGATATGAAACAAACTTGTGTTTCCCTGGTTTGAAAAACTCAAAGACATTTTGGATAATGTATTACTGAGTAATTAGGGGGCAATGGATCTAAAACGGTAAATCTATTTTGGGTGTCCCTTTAGTAACGCAAAACATCTACCTCAAACATCATTCATGTGTGGGATCAATAACAAACATATTTTTCATGACCTCATGAATTTGCAAACTATCTTTCTTTTTCTCTCTCTCTCTCTCTCTCTCTCTCTCTCTCTAGCTTTCTCTCATCTCTCTCTCTCTCTTTCTCTCTCATTCTCTCCTGTCTCTCTCTCCCCTCTTCATTTATCAAGCTGCGATAGCAGCTTTGAAGCCCCAGCGTTTCAGGTTCACCACTGCTGCTTAACCTCATTGCCACCTAAAGTGTGACGGATTTCAGATCCGATTGAGATGATTGACTGCACGCAAGCAAGGGGGCGCATTGCACAAGCAGCGGATTATGCAATTTTATATGCTGGCAGCATATTTCTGCCTATTCTCCTCAAGCCGTTTCTCTTTCCTTCTCTGTTTCTTTTTTAATCTCTTTTCTTTTCTTTCCTTTTCTTTCCTTCTTCCATTATCACTCTCATTTTTTTTTAACTTGCGAACATATCTAAAAGACTAATTCTCTGTCTAGCTTTTTGGTTTTTGTAATCTTTCAAAGGAGTAGGAAAAACAATCTTCTAAATGTATATATAGATTTTTTACAAGATGTGTACTAATGTAGGTTGCACAACTTTCTGGAGGATGTTGCAATTTTACCATAAAGGATAACAACACTATAGAACTATTTAACTAAATAAATAAAATAAAATTAAAAAAACTATATTTGCATATGTGTTCGCACTACTAAATGGTAATATGGATCCATTAAAATGTAACTTTACCTGTTGCCCTGTGGAAGATCAGGAAAAGAGGCTTGTTTATTACTGCTGAGGACTATGTTTGACATCTACAACAGTATATTTTTTATAGCCCCAGTTACTTTAAGAGGAGATAGAGGTAATACTGTGGGGTCATCAAGCATACACTTTGTTTACAACCTCATAAATTGTCTAAACAAATCACAGATAAGTAATGCAATGAGATTGTAAAGCTGAATAGCTTATCTGTTTATTTACACTCTTGTATTAGTTTTCAGACTTCAGGTAATAAACAAAGAATATGCCCTTTATCCATACTAATATCTATTGGAAGAGGGATTGGGTTATTTAACTCGGGGAACAGCACAGATCTTGAAGTTGTCTGTCTTTCTCTGAATGTCACAACTATAGAAAGTTCCTTCTAAGGGATAATAAGGCAGAAATATGAAGCTGCCCTATCAGAGTAGACAAGTGCTATTGATATAATGCAGTGAATTATTTTGCATTCAGCCCCATTAAATCTATAATGCTTGACCAAAGTAGTCTACTTCAGCCAAAACATATAAAATGAGCCTTATACTTTCACAGGCAGTTGCTAAAGCTTTACTTGTATTATAAATCGTTCCTAATCTGAAAAAAAAAAGTTTCTTATTTAATGCTTTTGAAAACATGTTATAAACTAGTATCACTTGCTATCATTTAGGGTAAAACCAAGGGTCAATAAGAAAAGAAAGGTGTAAGATGTTGAAGAATAGGTATAGGGCCAAGATACATTTAAAAGAATGACAGTGAAGGGAAAAGGTCAAGTGTGTTAAGTGTCAGATGTAAAAGTAACATTTGTTTAGCAAAGTAATAAATGAAAAACTCCACTACCTTGAGTGGAAGTTTTGCACTGAATAATTTCAGTGTGGGCCCTATTTGAAATCTATTACCATAGAAAAATGAATGATCTAAAAGGCTTTATACCTGACGACTGTAGCACACACCAAACTACTAAGGCAAGTGAGATCTATTGATGTTAATGCTGCACAAAGCTTGCAGTTTTCTACTTGACTTGTAATCAGCATTTAAAGTATCTTCTTTTCATCATGCAGGGGGATCATTAATCAAACGCTGTTTTTGAAGATCCCCGCTCTACTGGCCAGGGATCTTTGGTGGCCTAGAGGGTGACACTCCCAGGCTTAATGGGAGTGCCGTGAAATCACCATATATGCACGTGGTGACGCCATCAAGGGACTAAATCAGGATGCATCGGTAGCTGCAAGAGAGCTGGATGGGGGAGGTTCTTCAAACCACTGAATCTCAGCTCCCTTAGCAGCTACAAACTTCCAAGACCTCTCATTTGAAAAAGAATTGCATGCTCTTTCAAATGGGGTTGGAGCAGTACTGGAAAGCAGATGTTACATTATATGCAAAATAATAAATAAAAAATAAATAAAAAAAAACGGTTTGTCTGGTATACAAGTCCCTCTATTAAAAAATATATTAAATTTGTCTTTATAGTCAGGTGATCACTGTAGTAACAGTGAACACCTTTCAAGAAAAAAAGTGCTTTTATTTCTGTACTGCCATGAATTATAAATATAATAATGGCATATTGTGAATCTACAATAGGGCTTAAATAAAGGTAGCAAAAAAAGCTAAAATGTGGCTCAGCACTGGGGTGAAAAAAAGGTTTAGCAGCGAATGGGTTAATGGAGAAAAATGTATAGATACCAAATGTTAATAATATTAAAGGGATACGAAACCCAAAAAAATCTTTAGTGATTCAGGCACAGCATATAATTTTAACCCATTAAGGACCAGCAATGTACTAGTGGCACGCTAACTGTTGTGCACAAGCAAAAAGGGGTTTAACTTGACTCTGTACTCATTGGAAGTAGCATGTGCTTTACAAGTTGAAAGTAAATGTGTTCCCTTGAGCGCAATTGAATTTAACAAGCGTCTGGAAAGCGTGACTTCAGAGCTCTGGTTAACTGTTACGCTCGACTAAAAAGTTGGAATAAACTTTAAAAATACATTTAAAAGTTTAGTTACAATAAAAATATTGCATTAAAAAGTTATAAGGGCTCACCGGCCACTATATTAGGTACACCTTGCTAGTACCGGGTTGGACCCCCTTTTGCCTTCAGAACTACCTTAATTATTTGTGGCATAGATTCAACAAGGTGTTGGAAACATTCCTCGGAGATTTTGGTCCATATTTGGGCCAACAGTGAACTCATTGGGGTATATTTATCAATGTGCAAGCAGACATGATATGAAGTAGCGTATCATGTCCGCTGCACATCGCTGCACATCGATAAAAGCCGACAGCATACGCTGTTGACATTTATCATTGCACCAGCAGTTCTTGTTAACTGCTGGTGCAATGCCGCCCCCTGCAGATTGGCCGCTAGCAGGGGGTGTCAATCAACCCGATCGTATTCGATTGGGTTGATTTCTGTCTGCCGCCTCAGAGAAGGCGGACGAGTTATGGAGCCGCGGTCTTGAGCTTGATAAATATGCCCCATTGTCATGTTCAAGAAACCAGTTTGAGATGATTTGAGCTTTGTGACATGGTGCATTATCCTTCTGGAAGTAGCCATCAGAAGATGGGTACACTGTAGTCATAAAGGGATAGACATGTCATCAACAATACTCAGGTAGGCCGTGGCATTTAAATGGTGCTCAATTAGTACTAAGGGGCCCAAAGTGTGCATAGAAAATATGCCCCACACCATTCCACCACCACCACCAGCCTGAACGGTTGATACAAGGCAGGATGGTTCCATGTTTTCATGTTGTTTACACCAAATTCTGACCCTACCATCTGAATGTCACAGCTGAAATTGAGACTCACCAGACCAGGCATCGTTTTTCCAATCGTCTATTGTCCAATTTTAGTGAGAATATGCAAATTGTAGCCTCAGTTTTCTGTTCCTAGCTGACAGGAATGGCACCCGGTGTGATCTTCTGCTGCTGTAGCCCATCTGCTTCAAGGTTCGAAGTGCTGTACATTCAGAGATGGTATTCTGCATACCTTGGTTGTAACGAGTGATTATTTGAGTTATTGTTGCCTTTCTATCATCTCAAACCAATTTTTTTTTCTTTCAAAGAGCTAATCTCATTTAACTAGGGGACTTCCTAACAAATGCCCTTTTCAGAAGAATTAATAGAGTAGGTTTTATTGTTTAGGGTTTTTTATGGGTTGGCTTTTTTTAATGGGACTTTTATAAAAATGATTTTAGGATAAATCTTACTGGCTGTTTTTTTTAATTTTGGTCATTTTTTTGTAATGCTAGAGTTTTTTCATTTTTGTATTGATAGTGTTTATTAGTTTTCATAGCTTTTGGGGGTTAGGGGGTTAATAGGTTACATGGTGGGTATAGGCACTTAATAGGTTATTAGTACAGGTTGTTTATAGCGGTGGTCTATGAGGTGGTTTAGGGGTTACTAATAGAAACATAGAAACATAGAAACATAGATATTGACGGCAGATAAGAGCCATAGGCCCAGCAAGTCTGCCCGACCTTACCTAACAGTATAAACTTATCTAGTTCGTACTACTACCTCTTGAGGAAGTTTATTCCATAAATCAATCACTCTTTCTGTAAAGAAGTGCTTCCTCAAATTACTCCTGAATCTACTACCCTTTAGCTTGAGCTCATGACCCCTTGTTCTTGAATTTTCCATTTTATGTAAAATACCCACAGCCTCAGTTTTACTAAACCCTTTAATGTACTTGAAAGTTGCTATAGAATGTAGGGAGTTTATAACGGTGGGCTTTGTGGCGGTTTATTATTGTTATTATTATAATTTATTTGTAGAGCGCCACTAGATTCCGCAGCGGTTAATAGTGAATCAGGGTAATTTGCGATGGGCTAGGAGGCTTTAGAGTAGGTATTAGGCTTTATTTAACATTGCTGCTCCACTGAATTCAATAAGGTTACTGTGTTATTGCGAACAAGATATCCTATAATTAACTTTTTATTTTCAACTTCTAAAAAAAGTTAACCTCTAGCAATATTAACGCTCGAGTGGGAGCAGTAATTACCTAACCATTTGTAATCTAGCCCATTATTGGGAAATGAAGACTGAATACCTTGGGAATTGTTAACCTCAATTGTGTTTAACTCAGAACAATGATGATTTTGCTGAAAATAATAATAATGTGCAAACCCGTTTTTTTTATATATATATATATATATATATATTGAAAGAACATTTTAGAAAGATTGGAATCCTATATGAGTTATATTAGTTGTTTAATTATTGTTTAATTATTGAAGAAATAATTGTGATGTTTTAGATTCTTTTAAGTACTTTTGAAACCTAGGTTTCCCTTTTCTAATCTCTTCAATTGTTGACAACTAGGGAGAAATAAAGTGTGCAAACAGTGCTTGTGTGGAATATAGCAACGGTTAACTATTTAACAGAGTTTATGATAGTTAGAAGTCCCTTTAATATTTCTATATTCTACACAGCCATTTTATACACACAGTGGGCTAGATTACTAGTGTAGCACAATCGATAGTGCAGGGTGCGTTATCATTTGTGTGACCTTGAGCTATGAATAGAGCACAATCTGATATTACAAGTGTATGGTAAAAAAAGGTTTACCAGAGGATCTTAATGCAGCCAACATTTTTTGGCATGCCCTATACTTTTAATGGATAGCGCAGGGAGTACTATTAGTGCTCATACTAGGCTATATTATGAGTGGAGCACTATTTAGCTAGATGGAGGCTTTTTGTGCACATCAGGTTAAGCTTGTTGAAAGTAAAAAGTTTGCATGCGAGCATAAATCGGACGCACACAAAAAAAGCTCTACACCTGTTCTTCACATAACAGAATATGTTATTTTTATTCTTAAATACATATATATATATATATATATATATATATATATATATATACCTATCCAGTATATCTATTTCTATAGATATATAAGTATAAATATGTATTTTACATGAACAGTATTATATATATATATATATATATATATATATATATATATATATATATATATATAGAGAGAGAGAGAGAGAGAGAGAGAGAGAGAGAGAAATTTATATTTAATAATAAAAAGTTCATTATTTTCTATGTGATTGCGCAACGGTTCTCGCAATTTAGATTTTAACATGGCCTGGTTAGCGCACATAAAATCTTAAGGCTTGTTATTGAAATATCACATAAAAAATATTTTAAAAAAATAAATACAAAAATATTAAAAATGATTAAACATTCTATAGGCAGTTAGATAACCTAAAATTACACACATCCCCTTACCACACAATAGAGATGAGTCACTATATAGAAAAGGCAAATTTGACCCAAATGTCATTGACACAAGCCGACGAATTAGAAAAAAAACATATCCCTAACCAAAATAAAAACTGCCATATAGAATTTACCATCAGGGAAGAGCCCAGGTCCAGACGGGTTCACCAACTCTTACTATAAAATCTTTAAAGACTTACTGGCCCTCCACCTCCTTAAACTTTATCAATCTATAGATGATGCTTTTACCTTTTCAAAAGACATGCTAATGGCACATATCACTGTTCTTTTAAAGCCGGACAAATCAACGGAAGACCCCAGTAGCTATAGACCTATCTCATTGTTGAATACAGACTTAAAAATATTTGGCAATATACTATCAAAACGTATCAACACAGTCCTGAACGAAATTATACATACTAATCAGGTGGGTTTTGTCCCTCAACGCGAAGCCAGGGATAACACGATTAGAGCCCTAACACTATCAGCTTATGCCAAATTTAATGATATTAGATCAGTTTTCATTGCAATAGACGCAGAGAAAGCGTTCGACAGAACTAACTTGTAATTCCTTGAAGCAACATTAAAAGCATTCGGTTTTGGTCCAAAATAAATTAATAGAATTCTTAGTCTATACTCACATCCAAGCACAAAAGTAAAAGCAAACGGTATGCTATCAAACCACTTTCTCATACAAAACAGCACATGTCAGGGCTGCCCACTATCCCCTATCCTCTTTATCTTGACCATGGAGGTATTGGCTTCACACATTCTCAATAATATGGACATAAACAGCATCCCCATAGGACACCATGACTTTAAAATAGCTATGTACGTGGATAATATCCTCTTTTCGGTCTCCTCGCACTGCACTTCTGTACCAGCAATAATATGACAGCTAGACACATTTGACCAATACTCTAACTTCTCAGTGAACAAATTGAAATCTGAAATTCTAAACAGATCCCTTCCACAGGATGACTCTCCTCTCCTTTCTGTATTGCTTGTGGGATACTCCTCTATCAGACCAAACTCGGCCAGTAGTCTTGTTATCCTGACATTGAGCCGGAATTTTAGGGAATATCCCAGAGCAGAGTAGGTTTGTAAGATGAGATAAGTGGCACTTACCACAGGCAGGACAGTCCTTGGCAGCAAAAGACAGAAAACCAGAGAAAAACCACTAGGGGGGTCCGGCAGGCAAGGTTTGGCAACAGTAAGGCAGTCCAGGGGTAAACCACTAGGATGGTCAGGCAGGGTTTGGCAACAGTAAGGCAAGCCAGAGCAGATAGGGGTTAACAAGTAGAGTGGTCAGACAGGCAGAGTTCAGCAACAATATCAATCCAGCAGTTAAGGGTTAAAGAGGCAGAGTGGTCAGACAAGCAGAGTTCAGCAGCAGTATCAATCCAGCAGTTAAGAGTTAAAGAGGCAGAGTGGTCAGACAAGCAGGGGTCATCAACAAAATAACAATACAGCACAGGGTCGGCTCCAGAACGAATGAAATGGGGGGCATTTTTTTTTCACGAGGGGGCACGCATTTAAAAAGCATGTATGAGAGTCAAAATAAGAGCAGACCTACTGTGGCAGTCCAGGGGTTACATTTATCAGATCTCTGGCTGTGCAGGAGTTAGATTTGTTTATATTTCTGGAAGTGCAGCGGTTACATATGTCATATCTCAAGGAGTATAGGGGTTACATTTATAAGATGTCTGGCAGTGCCGCAGCAGTTACATTTACCAGATTTATGGCAGTGCAGGGGTTACATTTGTCATATCTCAGGAATGTCTCCCACATATGACACAGCCAGTGGACACTGTTTGCATGTGTAGCTCTACCAATGACCCTACTAATGATCAAATAAGCTTTTATGTGACAATAAGTTTGAGTGCTAAGCAGTACATTACTTGTACAGATATTATTAATGATATTTACCAGCACACACACAGTATATACAGTATGTATATACACACAATATATATATATATATATATATATATATATATATATATATATATATACACACACACATATATATATATATATACACATACATACATACATACACACACACACACAGTACATATATATATATATATATATACTATATATATATATATATATATATATAT
Organism: Bombina bombina; assembly: GCF_027579735.1. Lineage (NCBI taxonomy): Eukaryota > Metazoa > Chordata > Amphibia > Anura > Bombinatoridae > Bombina > Bombina bombina. Next base: position 894,166,271 of record NC_069503.1, on the reverse strand, counting down.
ATATATATATGTGTGTGTTTTGAAATTATCCGGTCCGCACTACCTCTTATTATTAACACTCTAAATCATTTGAGTGGTCTGACTTGTAAGTTAATATCAGAACCACCCTGTGCACGGAGGGAAGAGGAATATTGATAGTAATACTTAAACAAGAATTGTGTGAAAAACCTTTTCCACACTAAGTTCCCTATGTCCAGCACCAGATTATAGGTTATAAATCAACAAACTAGTATAACCATATTGGGACTATATTGGAATTACCACACAATACAAGTCATAATAAATAACAACAAAAAAGAAAACAATTTCAACATTTGCAATATGTTTACTGAAGTATCAGTAAGAAAGACACCAGATAACAAATTATTAATATACGAACGTGGGCCCACTTATGTATTTTAAATATTGGCCAATATATCTAATGTCCATTTTGTAGACTTTATCCTTTTACATTCAGGGTAGTAATATTTTTGTTAATGTTCTTAACATATGTATGTTTTACTTTAAGGATTTCAATATTTTTGCCATGCAGCGGACTTATCCTTTGTTCGCATAGATAGAAAAGTTCTCAGCGATATTTTATGAGAAGGTTTTTCAACACTCTAGGGGTGGAATAACATTTGTAACAATTTGCAGAGTTCATCAAAGTTAACATTTGTTGTTGTGTTTCCAATTGTATCACAGCGTGGCGCCTCAAGGGATTATGGCTTCAGAGACTTTATTATGTATACACCTCCTGCTCACCTTGCTAGGCTGCCTATCGCAACTCAAGTAACACCACAAAGTTATTTTACCTTGATTGCAGCTTGTCTCCGGTTTCCGTATGTAGAGAAAATTACTCACATGTCTTCTTTGTTTTGTGAAATTACGACCATCAGCGAGTGGACCTTACTCAATGTCGCTGTTGTTTATCCGGTCTTTACTTTCGGTTAATTCAGCTTGTTCATGAAGACTCAGCTGTAGCCCTCAGTTTGAATTTCCTGCAGCTACGCGCGTTTCACCCTTACTGGTTATTCGCATAGGGCTTCATCTGGCTTCATTTCTTTCTGGTCCTAGTGCCGACCTTTTATTTGATTCTGAATCTGTTCCGCCCATAAGGTGAAATAAATATTTTCATATTGCTTTATTTTGTAACGTTATATCTTCCTATTGCGAGGATCCCTTTGTACATCTTTGTTGTTGTAACAACCTTTAATAGACCTTTTTCCAAATATACAATAATTGATAATTTTACATATGTATGACTGGCAAAATACTTTCTTTTTTATATATACAGTTATCTCATATATAACATCATAATCGATGAAGAAGTTATTCTTAAATTTATTTAAGACACCATTGGTGAAGATTTTTATCATTCCATGTTTTTTATAACTTTTGTGAGATGCAAACATAAATTTAAATAACTCTTTTTTTATTCTAATTTTTGATAAATAACTGAGGGGTTGAGTTAAATTTTCCTTTTCTCCATTTTTGTTTGAAATTCTGTGTT